>NC_057806.1:489409722-489457165 GCF_018294505.1 Triticum aestivum
TCCCCCCTCCCTCGTGTCGACACGAAGGGAATCCTAAGCTATGAATGCAAGCCCCCCCAAAATCGAGGTTCACGTAGCAAAGTGCGAAGTAGCTAGCGGCGCCCCTCGTGTCGCCATGAAGGGAAACCTAAGCTATGAATGCATGCCCGCCCCCAACCATGGTTCATCTAGCAAAGTGCTAAGTAGCTACCCCCCCACACACACTTTCAGTCGGCGGGCCAGAGAGGCATATCTCACCAAGATGGATCATAAAACAGACCAAGAATAATCCACCTTGGTCGTACAACCTCTCCCTTGTTGTTGGTCAAAGTGATGGCCATCCATGCGACCTTGGAGATGGGCTAGCTCGCCAATAATCAGACAAGTAGCTATTCCCCGAAGACATCCACTACATGCGTGTGGCCCAAACATATTTACGGATAGGTGTGTTTTTGAGTAACAATGGAACAACTTTGATGTGGCACCATGATTTCGAACTAGAAATCCCCACACCACGTGAGGGTTAGGGTGAGATGCATACGGATGTTACACCACACTTCAAGCCAACGACGAGGATTCATGGATGCATGCATGCATAGTATATGTGCTCAAACTTAAGGTCTTAATGTCACCATGACCTATACTATGATAATATGAACCAAACGAAGAATCCGCCATGGTAACCTATCTTGTTGTTGGTCAATGTGATCATGGATGTCCACGCGGGCCCACGAATATATAGGCTTGTCGCCGATAACCAAACGAGGGAGTGTACTCTTTGTAGGCAACCACTACATGCATATGTATGGAGGTGATGCGTGCATGCATGTTCGAATACCATTTCACAACATTGATGTGGCGCGTGCGTTAAAAATCGTACACTAGCTCCCCACACAGAGCGAGATCGGTTCATGACGTGTCGTTGTACTAGCCACTTCGACTCGATGGGAGGGATTCATGCGTACACATGCATGTGTGTGTGCTCAAACTGTATCATGCATGTCATCCCAGAGCATGACCTATATATATATATCGTATTACAAGAAAAAAAATCCCCTCCTAAGTCAAATTGACCTCTCTTGTTGTCAGGCAAAAAGTAGTGATGGACCAATGGGCCCACAGATGGAAAGCATCGATATCGCTGATAACTGCTTAAGTGGGTGCGAGAGGACAACCACCACAGCTTTGTATTTGGGCTAACCATATATATGTTGAATACCCAAAATGCACAACTTTGATGTGCCACATGCCTCAAAAACCATAAACCATGCACCCACACAGAGCGAGGTTCATGAAGCGTACTACATATGATGGCCCCCTTCCCCCTCTTCACCGCATGCTATATGCTCCTGCTGTAATATGTACAACCCAAAAGAATCCTCATCGATGGTGAAATTAAGTTACCTCTCCCGATGTAGGTCAAAGTGATGCATGCATGCATCGACGATGGCCTCGTGGGCCCACAGATGGATGCGTCACACGTGAGTGTCCTAGCTAGGATAACCACCGCATGCATGCATGTGGCCCAAAGAGATGTTGTGTGATGTTTGAATAGCCAATTTCACAATTTTGAGCTGGCACATGCCTCGGAAACCAAAAAGTCCCGACACTGAGTGAGGTGTACTTGTTCACGGACGCGTACGTATAGTATATATGCTAGTCCCCTTCCACCTCTTCGACGCGTACTATATACCACCATAACACAAGCAAAAAATATTCTACCTTGCTGGTCAAATTAACCTCACTGTCGGCTGTTTGTCAAAGTGATGGACGACGACCTCACGAGCCCACAGAAAGCGTCACTCGCGAGTATCGAGTGTCGTGTAGGACAATCATCGACTGCATGTGGCCAAAACATGTATGTATGAAAGGGTTGTGTAATGTTTTAAATAAAGATTTCACGACTCTGATGTGGCACCGGCCTCCCTAACAAAATGGCCAACCCACATGGTGGCTCACAACTCGTAGTGTACTGCGAGCCACCCGCAACCCCTAGACGCACACACCCACCCACACACCGTGAATCCACCGCAACTATGATGCATGTTAAATTAATTATCGCACGGTGAACATATGTTACCAAAGGAGGGACGTTTTAATTTTGAAAAAAATCACAGAGATCATTAAGACGTTTAGTACATTAATTGATTGATTTTCTACGGGTATAATGTGCAAAAATCAAATTTGAGCTACATGCACACGTGACAGTGCACCTAAATGGATTGCAAAAACACATGAGTCTCACTGGGTGCATGTTTACTCCCCGTGCAACAAATTTCAGACATTTAGAATCTTGATTTTTAAATTCTAGTACATCCAAAACTTATTTCAAGTTCATGAAACTTATCGTGTTGTCGTATGGACACCAATACATAGTGGCATTGTACTTTTTTTGCGGCAGCACCCCCCATCCTCGCCACACACACAATCCTCTCTCTCTGCTTGCATCCTCGATGCCGCTCTCAGTCCTCAAAGCCGTCAGTGTATGAGGATGCCGCCGAAGCGCCCCATCGGAGGGAGTGGCGATGCCGGGGCTGCTAAAGCACCGGAGAACAGTGTGGATATGGAGACAGAGGTTGCCGTCACCGCCGACGAGTTATCGTTGCACCCTGATGTCACCGACGGCGTCAAACTTCCACTGCCGGAGGTGGAGTTCCACACCGACTCTGGTGACGACCCCGACAACGACTCCGATGACCACTCCAGTGACGACTCTGATGAACACTCCGGTGACGACTCTGACGGCCACTCCGGCGACGACTCTGACAACGACGGACAACTGGTTAGTCATCTATACACATTTATGTGTCAAATAGATCATAGGGTTTCTCTGGTTACTCCTGCCTCCCCCTTGTGGAATAGAAATCCTATGGTTATGTTCTCCCAATCCATGAAATCTGAGTAAGTTTCGTTAGATCCGTGTAGCGTATTGATTGTTTGAATGGTACAAGTGATAAGTGATTAGTTGTTTCATCTGTGCAAATGATTTCTGCTAGTAATCCGACTAGGGTTAGTGTTCGTGCTAATAATTCCTAGCCAGGACTTGATAATTGATTTTGAATGACCTACATATGTTTGTGACATTATTATCTTCAAGATTGGTCTGTACATAGACGATTGTGCTTAAAAATCGAACCATAATCTCTGGATATGTATAAATAGCCATAAATTCCTAATCCTACCTCACAGCATGTGTCAGTGTGAAAACCGGCAGATCTTGGGTAGGGGGTCCCAGACTGTGTGTCCAAGGATCAAAGGTAAGAGGAGGCAGGGGACATGATGTTTACCCAGGTTTGGGCCCTCTTGATGGAGGTAATACCCTACTTCCTACTTGATTGACTTTGATGAGTATAGGCGTTACAAGAGTTGATCTACCTCGAGATCGTAATGGCTAAACCCTAGATGTCTAGCCTGTATGATTCTGATTACCTCTACCAACGAAACCCTCCGGTTTATATGGACACCGAAGGGGGCTAAGGTTGTACAGAGAAAGGAATCTTCCTATCCGAACGCCAAGCTTGCCTTCCACGCCAAGGAGAGTCCCATTCGGACAAGGGGGAAGCCTTCTACCTTGTATCTTCACGGCCCACCAGTCCCGTGATACGTCTCCATCGTATCTATAATTTTTGATTGTTCCATGCCAATATTATACAACTTTCATATACTTTTGGCAACAATTTTATACTATTTTTGGGACTAACATATTGATCCAGTGCCCAGTGCCAGTTCCTGTTTGTTGCATGTTTTTGTTTCGTAGAAAATCCATACCAAATGGAGTCCAAATGGGATAAAAACTTACGGAGATTTTATTTGGAATATATGTGATTTTTGGGAAGAAGAATCAACGCGAGATGATGCCCGAGGGGGCCACGAGGCAGGGGGGCGCGCCCTAGGGGGTCAGGCGTGCCCTGGGCCCTCGTGGACACCCCTTAAGGCGGTTGGTGCCCTTCTTTCACCGACAGAAAGCTAATATCCGGATAAAAATTGTGTCCACATTTCAGCCCAATCGGAGTTAAGGATCTCCGGGAATATAAGAAACGGTGAAAGGGCAGAATCTGGAACGCAGAAACAGAGAGAGACAGAGAGACAAATCCAATCTTGGAGGGGCTCTCGCCCCTCCACCGCCATGGAGGCCATGGACCAGAGGGGAAACCCTTCTCCCATCTAGGGAGAAGTCAAGGAAGAAGAAGAAGAAGGGGGGCTCTCTCCCTCTCTCTCCCGGTGGCGTGGAACACTGCCGGGGCATCATTGTGTGACGACGATCTACACCAACACCTCCGTCATCTTCACAAACATCTTCATCACCTTCCCCCATCTATCTATAGCGGTCCACTCTCCGGCAACCCGCTGTACCCTGTACTTGAACATGGTGCTTTATGCTTCATATTATTATCGAATGATGTGTTGCCATCCTACCATGTCTGAGTAGATTTACGTTGTCCTATCGACAATTGGTGAATTGCTATGATTGATTTAATTTGCTTGTGGTTATGTTGCTGTCCTTTGGTACCCATCATATGAGCGTGCGCATGGATCACACCATAGGGTTAGTTGTATGTTGATAGGACTATGTATTGGAGGGCAAGAGTGACAGAAGCTTCAACCTAGCATAGAAATTGATGCATACGGGATTGAAGGGGGACCAATATATCTTAATGCTATGGTTGGGTTTTACCTTAACGAATGTTAGTAGTTGCGGATGCTTGCTAATAGTTCCAATCATAAGTGCATAGAATTCCATGTCAGGGATGACATGCTAGCAGCGGCGTCTCCCACATAAAACTTGCCATCGGTCTAGTAACATAGTCAATTGCTTAGGGACAATTTCGGAACTCCTACCACCACTTTTCCACACTCTCTATACTAACTTTATTGCTTCTTTACCTAAAACAGCCCCTAGTTTTTATTTACACGCTCTTTATTATCTTGCAAACCTATCCAACAACACCTACAAAGTACTTCTAGTTTCATACTTGTTCTAGGTAAAGTGAACATCAAGCGTGCGTAGAGTTGTATCGATGGTCGATAGAACTTGAGGGAATATTTGTCCTACCTTTGGCTCATCATTGGGTTTGACACTCTTACTTATCGAAAGAGGCTACAATTGATCCCCTATACTTGTTGGTTATCAAGACCTTTTTCTGGCGCCGTTGTCGGGGAGTTATAGTGTGGGGTGAATATTCTCGTGTGTGCTTGTTTGCTTTATCACTAAGTAGTTTTTATTTTCTGATCTTGTTTTCTATCTTTAGTTATGGGTAGGAAACGCAAAATACCGAAAAAAATTAGTGGTACCTACTGAACCAATGGTTGAAGAACCACTCAAAATCTATCACACTACTCAAGCTTTTTACTTGGATCATCTTTGATCCCTATGTGCTCGGGCTGAAACCCCAACTAGCTTAGTTGGGGGCAAATCTTTATATGAGCATGCTTGTTATGTGCGAGACCGCATATCTGAAAAATGGAAACTTTTACTCGATCAAATTCACTGTTTGCAGTTCTATGCTTGGAATTTATGTGAAATATATGATTGTACTTGTTGTTCTAAAGAGCATAAGAAACACCTTCCTTACCAATGTGAGTTTAGTGATAATGGAATCGTATCTTCGTATACTAAGGGTTTTTATAATTACTATGATGTTCAACAAATTGAAGAATTTGTTGCTTTTAGGGGTACTTGTGAAATTGCTTCTTTTATTGAAGAGTGTGATACTACTCTCTACAAATCTGAAAATTTGGCCATACTTAAATATTTCTATGATAATTATGCTTCTAATCCTTATATTAAACCATATATTGGGGACTCCTCCGCTTTCCAAGAAGAGACTAATATTTTTTAGGAGTCTACGGAAGAAGAAATTAATGACATTATGAGCTCATTGGATGAAAAAGATGAGGAGGAGAGCGAAGAACAAAAGGAGGAATAGCGGATTGATCACCCATTCCCACCATCTAATGAGAGTAACTCTTTATCCCATACATTGTTTAATTTCCCTTCGAATTTACCGAAGGATGAATGCTATGATGATTGTTATGATCCCGTTCATTCTTTTGAAATATCCCTTTTTGATGATGCTTGCTATGCTTGTGGCCAAGATGCCAATATGAATTATGCTTATGGATATGAACTCGCTATAGTTCCTTATGTTAAACATGAATTTTTTTCTATTTCACCCACGCATGATAGTCCTATTATCTTTTTAAATTCTCCCAACTACACTATATCGGAGAAGTTTGCACTTATGAAGGATTATATAGATGGGTTGCCTTTTACCATTGCACATGATAATTTTGATGACTATAATATGCATGTGCTTGCTGCTCCTACTTCCAATTATTATGGGAGAGGAACTACATCTCCGCCTCTTTATGTTTTCAACACGATATAATTGCAAGAAACTGCTTATGCTATGTATTGGCCTTTTCTTGATGTGCATGAATTGTTCTTGTATGACATGCCGATGCATAGGAAGAGAGTTAGACTTCGTCATTGCTTGATATATGTTGGTTTGTGCTCACTACTAAATCACAAATCATTGTTAATTAAAATTGACTTTGATATACCTTGGGATTCGGGTGGATCCATTACTTGAGCACTATATGCCTAGCTTAATGGCTTTAAAGAAAGCGCTGCCAGGGAGACAACCCAGAAGTTTTAGAGAGTCATTTATTTCTGTTTAGTGCTTTTATATAGTTTAAAAACAAACTAAAAATAAAGAGGGGAACCCAAAACTTTTCAAAAAGGAAAGTGAAAGTGAGAGAGACAAGCATTGTTGAAGTGGGGAGCTCCTTGAACTTTGTTCATGCTCACAGAAACTTTGTTAATCTTGATTACGGAAAATTTTCTACAAAAATAATTATCCCCTTGTACAATTGAATTGTATTATAAAAATAATGTTCCAAGGTTTGCCTTTAGGATGTTTAGATTGCTTGTTGGTTTGTGCGGTGCAAGACAGAAACTTTGGCTGTAGTGCGCGATTTTACATTTTTTACTGGAACATCAAACGGATCTGAAACTTTTTGCACTGTCTTTCTATACAATTTTTTTTATTTTTACTAATTATTTCAGAATTTTTGGTTTACTATAGGTATGGTGAATGCTCAGATTATTACAGATTGTCCTATTTAAGACCGATTCTGTTTTTCATGCATAGTCTGCTTGTTTTGATGAAACTATCGATCTCTATCAGTGGATTACGCCATGGAAAAGTTATATTAAAGTAGCTAAAATGCAAAAATAAAATATTAATTGGTGTGCAACAGTACTTAGAGTAGTGATTTGCTTTATTATACTAACAGATCTTACCGAGTTTTATGTTGAGTTTTGAGTGGATGAAGTTCGAAGATTGAGGAGGTCTCGATGTGAGTAGAAGGAGGAGAGGTAAGAGCTCAAGCTTGGGGATTCCCAAGGCACCCCAAGTAAATATTCAAGGAGACTCAAGCGTCTAAGCTTGGGGATGCCCCGGAAGGCATCCCATCTTTCTTCAACAACTATTGGTATGTTTTCGGATTCGTTTCGTTCATGTGATATGTGCAAATCTTGGAGCGTCTTTTGCATTTAGTTTTCACTTTTATTTTATGCACCATGCTGGTATGATATAGTACATGGTTTATTTATAGAATTCTCTTTGCACTTCACTTATATCTTTTGAGTATGGCTTTATAGAAAGCTTCATGTGCTTCACTTATATCATTTGAAGTTTGGATTGCCTGTTTCACTTCACATAGAAAACCGCCATTTGTAGAATGATCTTTTGCTTCACTTATATTTGTTAGAGCGTGGGAATATCTTTTGTAGAAATAATTAATCTCTCTTGCTTCACTTATATCTATTTAGAGAGATGACAGGAACTGGACATTCACATGGTTAGTCATAAAATCCTACATAAAACTTGTAGATCACTGAATATGATATGTTTGATTCATTGCAATAGTTTTGCGATATAAATATGGTGATATTAGAGTCATGCTAGTGGGTACTTGTGGATTGTAGAAATACTTGTGTTGAAGTTTGTGATTCCCGTAGCATGCACGTATGGTGAACCGTTATGTGATGAAGTCGGAGCATGATTTATTTATTGATCGTCTTCCTTATGAGTGGCGGTCAGGGATGAGCGATGGTCTTTTCCTACTAATCTATCCCCTAGGATCATGCGCGTAGTACTTTGTTTCGATAGCTAATAGAATTTTGCAATAAGTATGTAAGTTCTTTATGACTAATGTTGAGTCCATGGATTATATGCACTCTCGCCCTTCCATCATTGGTAGCCTCTTCGGTAGCGTGCATTGCCCTTTCTCACCTCGAGAGTTGGTGCAAACTTTGCCGGTGCATTCAAACCCCGTGATACGATATGCTCTATCACACATAAGCCTCCTTATATCTTCCTCAAAACAACCACCATACCTACCTATTATGGCATTTCCATAGCCATTCCGAGATATATTGCCATGCAACTTCCATCATCATCATTTACATGACTTGAGCATTCATTGTCATATTGCTTTGCATGATCGAAAGATAGTTAGCATGATATTTTCATGGCTTGTCCATTTTTTGATATCTTTGCTATGCTAGATCATCGCACATCCTGGTACACTGCCATAGGCATTCATATAGAGTCATATCTTTGTTCTAGTATTGATTTGTAAGTAAATAAAAGTGTCATCATCATAATTATTAGAACATTGTCCCAGGTGAGGTTATCAAAATAAAAGAGGCCAAAGAAGCCCCTAAAAAAGAGAGAGGCCAAAGAAGCCTAAAAAAAGAGAAAGAAAATAAAAAAATGAGAGAAAAGAGAGAAGGGACAATGTTACTATCCTTTTACCACACTTGTGCTTCAGAGTAGCACCATGTTCTTCATATAGAGAGTCTCTTGAGTTATCACTTTCATATACTAGTGGGAATTTTCATATAGAACTTGGCTTGTATATTCCAACGATGGGCTTCCTCAAATGCCCTAGGTCTTCATGAGCAAGCAAGTTGGATGCACACCCACTTAGTTTCAGTTCGAGCTTTCATACACTTATAGCTCTAGTGCATCTGTTGCATGGAAATCCCTACTCCTCGCATTGACATCAATTGATGGGCATCTCCATAGCCCATTGATTAGCCGGGTCGATGTGAGACTTTCTCCCTTTTTGTCTTCTCCACACAACCTGCACCATCATATTCTATTCCACCTATAGTGCTATATCCATAGCTCACGCTCATGTATTGTGTGAAAGTTGAAAAGGTTTGAGAACATCAAAAGTATGAAACAATTCCTTGGCTTGTCATCGGGGTTGTGCATGATTTGAATGCTTTGTGTGGTGAAGATGGAGCATAGCCAGACCATATGATTTTGTAGGGATAACTTTCTTTGGGCATGTTATTTTGAAAAGACATGATTGCTTTATTAGTGTGCTTGAAGTATTATAGTCTTAACGTCAAATGATAGACTATTGCTTTGAATCACTCGTGTCTTAATATTCATGCCATGATTAGATTACATGATCAAGATTATGCTAGGTACCATTCCACATCAAAAAATATCTTTTTTTATCATTTACCTACTCGAGGACGAGCAGGAATTAAACTTGGGGATGCTGGTACGGCTCCGTTGTATCTATAATTTTTGATTGTTCCATGCCAATATTATACAACTTTCATATACTTTTGGCAACTTTTTATACTATTTTTGGGACTAACATATTGATTCAGTGCCCAGTGCCAGTTCCTGTTTGTGTCATGTTTTTTGTTTCGCAGAAAATGCATACCAAACAGAGTCCAAACGGGATAAAAACTGCCGGAGATTTTTTTGGAATATATGTGATTTTTGGGGAGAAGAATCAACGCGAGACGATGCCTGAGGGGGCCACGAGGCAGGGGGGTGCACCCCAGGGAGTCAGGCGCGTCCTGGGCCATCGTTGCCACCCCATAAGGCGGTTGGTGCCCTTCTTTCGCCGCAACAAAGCTAATATCCGGATAAAAATCGTGTCCAAATTTCAGCCCACTCGGAGTTACAGATCTCCAAGAATATAAGAAAGGGTGAAAGGGCAGAATTTTGAATGCAGAAACAGAGAGAGACAGAGAGACAGATCCAATCTCGGAGGGGCTCTCGCCCCTCAGCCGCCATGGAGGCCATGGACCAGAGGGGAAACCCTTCTCCCATCCAGGGAGAAGGTCAAAGAAGAAGAATAAGAAGGGGGGGCTCTCTCCCCCTCTCTCCCGGTGGCGCCGGAACGCCGCCGGGGCCATCATCGTGTGACGGCGATCTACACCAACACCTCCGTCATCTTCACCAACATCTTCATCACCTTCCCCCATCTATCTATAGCGGTCCACTCTCCCACAACCCTTTGTACCCTCTACTTGAACATGGTGCTTTATGCTTCATATTATTATGCAATGATGTGTCGCCATCCTATGATGTCTGAGTAGATTTTCGTTGTCCTATCGACAATTGGTGAATTTCTATGATTGATTTAATTTTCTTATGGTTATGTTGCTGTCCTTTGGTGCCCATCATATGATCACGCACGTGGATCACACCATAGGGTTAGCTGTATGTTGATAGGACTATGTATTGTAGGGCAAGGTGATAGAAGCTTCAACCTAGCATAGAAATTGATGCATACGGGTTGAAGGGGGACCAATATATCTTAATGCAATGGTTGGGTTTTACCTTAATGAAAGTTAGTAGTTGCGGATTCTTGCTAATAGTTATAATCATAAGTGCATAGAATTCCAAGTCAGGGATGACATGCTAGTAGTGGCCTCTCCCACATAAAACTTGCTATTGGTCTAGTAACATAGTCATTTTCTTAGGGAAAATTTCGCATCTCCTACCACCACTTTTCCTCACTCGTTATACTAACTTTATTGCTTCTTTACCTAAAACATCCCCTAGTTTTTATTTACGCGCTCTTTATTATCTTGCAAACCTATCCAACAACACCTACAAAGTACTTGTAGTTTCATACTTGTTCTAGGTAAAGCGAACGTCAAGCGTGCGTAGAGTTGTATCGGCGGTCGATAGAACTTGAGGGAATATTTGTTCTACCTTTAGCTCCTCGTTGGGTTCGACACTCTTACTTATCGAAAGAGGCTACAATTGATCCCCTATACTTGTGGGTTATCATCCAGCCCACGTCACATAGCCTGGGCGCCCGAGGACTCCCTCAGTAGCCCCTGAACCATGCTTCAATGACGATATGTCTGACGCGCAGATTGTCTTCGGCATTGCAAGGTGGGTTCCTCCCCCGAATACTCCAAAGTAGTTGATGAAAAGAACTATATCCGTCTTTGTACAATAGTTACAACCCTGAACCAAGAGGGCAAAATACTTAGACAAAAATAGGTTATGCCTTTTGACAACTCTTTCAGCGAGGTATCGTGTTCTGACCTTTTTATTATTTCGAACCGTTTTTAGCCTCCTGCCTCGCATTTCGAGATGCGGTATTCATCGACATGTCTCGTTAAAGCAGAGATCGTGTCCCCTTATTGTCGGATTCTCATCAATACGGAGTTGGGTAATCCAACCGTGCCACTCGCACGACTCCTGGGGAATAGGCGAGTTTTGAGGCTCGACATTCACTGCCTTTATAAGAATATAAAGATCCGCCTTCCATGCCTTCTTCCTCCTTAGCCTATATATCCTTGAGCTCAAGCGCCCCAACATCAACCCCTTTCGTCCCCAACTAATACTCCGACCATGTCCGTATCTGGAGCGCAGGGCAAGTGGATGGCCTCCTCCGTCACGGAGGAGAACATCAAGGAACTCCGGGAAGCGGGGTATTTAGCCAAGGAAATCGCCCATCAACTCTCTGCCAAAAAGAAGATCATTCCACACCAGAGCCCAATGAGAGGGTAGTATTCATCCCCCACTTCCTTCGCGGGCTAGGGTTTCCTCTCCACCCTTTCGTTCACGGACTCATGTTCTATTATGGGCTAGATTTCCATGATCTAGCCCAAAAATCATTTCTCAACATCTCGGTGTTCATCGTCGTGTGCGAGGCATTCCTCCGCATCCACCCCACTTCGGCCTACGGCTCAAGGTCTTCAATGTGAAGCCGAAGGTGGTCGAGGGTCAACACGCGGAGTGCGGCAGCGACATGGTGAGAAAGCTCCCTAACGTCACCTGGCCAAAGGGTACCTTCATAGAGACCATGAAGCCGTGGCAACAGGAGTGGTTCTATGTTACGGAACCTCGTGACGCCACATGGGCCGCCACTCCTAAGTTCGAAACCGGTCCACCAATGCGGATCACATCATGGCTCAAGAAGGGCCTCGATTGGGCGTCATCCGATGAGGTGATGACGCTGCAAAAGCGCATCAAGAGCATGGTGGAGAAGAACACCATCCTTGCTAGAGTGATCCAGGTGATGTTGTTTCGCCGGATTCTCCCCTACCAATGTTGGACTCTCTATATGTGGGAGTTTGATCCGGCAAGTCCCTGGACCTTGCAGCGGTTCTTCGGCATGAAGCACGAAGATATATGGAAGCTGCTTTTTAAGACCCAGAAGACGTGGCTGCCAACGACCTAAGACCTCGGCCACGACTGCGCTCATCCAGCCACTCTATTAAGTTTTTCAGATTTCTAATCATATCCTTGATTTGTGGATCCAAAGAGTAAGTTTAAACCTTCCCCTTGTCCCCCCAGGGCTGGACGAAGAAGGCTGAGCGGATCAGGTGTCTGGCACCCTTGCCCGAAGACCCAGCTATTCCTCTTTTGACGAAGATGCTAGTTCCGGCGCCGGAAAAGAATGCCAAGAAGAAGGGCAAGGAGGTCCAAAGTGGCCTTCGCCGCAAAGGTACTTCGAACAAAACATCCGAAGATACTGAAGCTCTCTCCTCCCACGATGAAGACAAGGAGGAAGTGGAGGAGAAGAATTCTCCCCCTAAGGGGGGAAAGAAGAAAAGGGGGGTTTCCGCAGATCTAGAGGCAGAAGCGTCCAAGAAGGGGAAACTCTCCCTTTCAGACGATTCGGAATCGGACGTCGAAGCCGTCCCCGAATGGAACCCCAAGCCAAAGCCTTCGGCCGAATCATAAGTATTTAAGGATAATGTATATATCCGACTTTATGCCTTACGATCCTAACACATAGAATCACGTATTGTAGTCCAGCCCGTTATCTCCCCCAGCGATCATCATTTTCTGGGAATTCGCTGGGCTCGAACATGATGGAGAGCGAGTCACCTCCGCCGGCCTCCCCACCCACTGCTACGGATAACACCGAAGTGTTGTCCCGAGGGACCCTTTCGGGCCATGGAAAGGTGCGGGAAGCCGTCAAGGTTGCACCAGAGGGTAATACCTCAGCTGCCAAGAACATGGGGGAACCGACCCCATGGAGACTGGCGACGGGGGCCAAGCCCACTCCGGCCCCCAGCCGAATGTCATTCCGGAGACCTACACGGCTCTGGGATCAGGTGAGCGGCCTCCTTTGAAGGAAGGGGCGCATCAACTCCACCAGCGACCTTTGTCAATCCGGAGACGCGGACAATCTGGTGGAAGTGCTTCAGAGCGCTTCCATTGTGGAAGAGCATCGTACCCTTATGTGTACGATAGTGGAAAGGGTTCGGTCCGCTAAAAACGGATTGAACGAAGCCTACACCAGCCTTCTAACAGGCTTTGAGGTATGGAATGTAGTACTTTTTATCTATATAAAAGGAATGCATGTGTATAGTTAGTAGCCCCTGACACTCTGTTTGGTGTTCGTGAATAAAGGCCGAACAGAGGATCGAATATTTCGCAGGAGATGATCATACATGTCTATTTGAACAAACAAGCTTCGAAGTTAGCGGCAATAGCCCATACCGCCGAAGTATCCGAACTAAAGCGGAGGCTGGAGCGGGCCGATGAAGAGCTCATCCGCACCAACAAACGATTGGAGGGGAAGCAAGGTATGTGATACCTATTGACATCTGAAATGATATGACTTGCTGTTTTATTATCTTGCTGAGTTTTGTAATTATGCTTATAGTTGACGTATTTGAGGTCGAGACCCTCAAGAACACGCTAGCCGAAGCCAAGAAGGAGGTGGAGGAGGAACGAGCCACCCACCAAAAGCATGAATCAAGGTTAGAGGAAGTTCAACAAGAGCTCCGGGATGCCATAAGCGAATGTGAGTCCTTGGAGTTACAGATCAAGATGCCGAAGTTGCTAAGGCCCTCCAAAGTGCATAGGAGGCACGGGTTGAAGCCCAAGGCGCCTGCTGGGAGATCCAAGAGGCCAAGAAGATCGAGGCGGTTAAGGCCTTTAATATGCAGAGAAAATTTGTGAGGAGAAGGTACCTCTTACTGACTCTGGTTTGGAGTTCTCTGGGAGCATTTGCGGATCTGCCCCGGAGTATTGCTGATGCTACGGAGTTCTTGCAAGCCGAATAGGGGAGCTCGACGGAGAAGCTGTTCTGATTGCAGTACCTTGCACCCAAGCATCCGGTGCCCCTCAGTGATCAGCTGAAACAGTTGACCGAACTGCATAGGGTGGCCGGATTAGCTATGAGGGATATTATAATCCGTCTCCGTCCCGCTGTAACGCCCTGAGACCGATGTGCCAGGTGTCCCCCAGTTATTCGCTGTTGTTGCCTTGTCATTGCTTGCGTGTCATGCATTTCATATCATGTCATCATGTGCATTTCATTTGCATACATGTTCGTCTCATGCATCCGAGCATTTTCCCCGTTGTCTGTTTTGCAAACCGGCGCTCCTATGTCAGCCGGTGTCCCTTTCTACATCTTTTCGTGTGCGGGTGTTAAACTTTTTCGGATTGGACCGAGACTTGTCATACAGCCTTGGTTTACTACCGGTAGACCGCCTGTCAAGTTTCATGCCATTGGACTTCGTTTGATACTCCAACGGTTATCCGAGTGACCGATAAGGCCTCGTGCGTGTTGCAGCCCAACACCCCTCCAAACTAGCCCAAAACCCACCTAAACCCCCTCCATCATCTTGGTCGTTCGATCACGATCGCGTGGCCAAAAACCACACCTCATTTGGACTGTCCTAGCTCCCTCTACCTATATATATATGTGCTCTCCTCCGAAATTTCACGCAGATGAAACCCTAACCTCCTCCTCCGCGCGTCACCGGACATGTCCACTCCGCCGCCGGACGCGTCCATCCCGCCGCCACCTCACTCCGCCCAATGAGGGCGTGCCACATCAGCGCCGCCACCCCGCTCGACCACTCCCCTTGCGCCACCTGTCGCCGCCACTCTCCTCCACCGCGCCGGCCCGCGGAGCCCATCACGGGCCCGCACGGGCCCGGTCGCCACCACCGCCCGTCTGTCGTCTCTCCAGCGCCCCGCTGCCACCCTTCACCCGGCACCGACCATCGTGCTCGCCACCGAACTCGCCGGTGTTCGTCACCGTGCCGCCCTACCGCCATTCTTCCTCGCCGGAGCAGGAGATCCTCGGCCTCCTCGACGTCCCATCGCCGGTCGGCAAGTCGCCGGATCCCGCCGCCCACTGCGCCTCTACTTCCGTGCCCGTCGCCTCGGCCCCTCGCCGGCACGCCCCCCTCCTTCGCCGCCTCGCCTCGCCGGCGGGAACCGCCGTCGCCGCCCCTGCCTCCCCGATCCGGTCGGGATCGAGGGAGATGACGACGGTCTCGTTGACCCTCCGCGTGGGCCGCGCAGGTCAGATCCAGCCCAGATCCACCCGCCCGCCTGCTTCCTCTCCAGATGTGGCCCACGACTTAGGCTGAACGAGACTCCCCTATCCTCCGCTCAGTGCGTCCTGTAGCTATCCCGCGCCCATGTTTTTTTCCTTCAAGTCCCAGATCTGCATATTTTTCTAGCCCTGTTCATCATGTCATAACTCTGCATCCATGGCTCCGATTCATGCGTGTAGCATATCAAAATGTTCGTCTCGACGAGTACATCATTTCATATCATTGCATCATTTTCATTTGAGCTCATGTTGGTGCCTGAAATGCTGTTGGAAGAGGGCTATGTGATGATTATGGCAGATCTGTTTCAGCAAATGACATTTTGTCATTTTTGCCATGTTTAATGTGTGCATGCTATGACCCTGAGCTCTACATGTGTTTTGTTTTATGCCATGCCATCTTTACAGGGGCATCTGCGATGTATTTTTTTGATCTTTGGGGTGACTAGCACAAGCATGCAAAGTAGCTTACTCGGTGAAGCTGATTTCAGGGACTTAGTATTTCACTAAGTGCTTGACCTGTCTTTATTTTTATGCCTTATGTTCATGTTGTTTCCTAGTGATCCGTGCCTCTTTTGAGGATGATTAGTAAGGATGTTTTGTTAATATTGTGGTGCTCTATCCATACATGTCTTTTTTGCATTTATGGAGCACCCTAGCTTGAGTCAATCGAGCTCTACTTTTGCTATAAAATGTTCCTAGCAGATTGTTAACATGTTTAGCGATTTTGCCGAGGTTGTGCTATTGATCCGTGCGGGCTATGTTGTTGTTCTTTCCATGTCTAGCTTCTATGCCATGTCTACTTGCTGGTTGTATGCTTAGATTATCATGCCATGCTTTGTAGTGAGTGCATCGAGCTCGTAAACATGCCTACTTGTTAATCTATTTTGCATGCTCCAGTTTTTCACTAAGTCTGAATCTGTTGATGTTTTTGCTATGTTCACATGCTTGCAATTGTATTTTCAGATTCCGTTTGGCTCATGGTCACTAAGGGACTTTTGTTAAGTGCTTTGAGTAGCTTCATTCCATGCCTTGCTTTGCCATGTTAAGTTCCTATAGCATGTAGTTTTCATGCTCTCAAGATTGCTTCCTGATGATAAGTTCCTGACTTGTTGTTATTTTCGCTAAGTCTGTAACCTGTTATCTTTTACACTTTTGCCATGCTTGTTTGAACCTGTTAATGGATGAATTAGCCGTAGCTCAGTGTTCATCTTTTGTCAAGAATCATGAGTGGATCCCTTCCATGTATTTTGTTGTCATGTTGGAGTGCTGTAGTATGTTGTTCTTGATGCATTTAGGCGGTCTCTTGCTGATTATCGCAGACCGATGCCATATTTGTTTTGCTTGCCATTTCCAAACCGTGCATCCGATTCCGGTGATCTTTATATCGATTTCAACCGAAATCAACTCCCCTTTCCAGTGGCACTCTTGGATTTCCAATTTGAGGCCAGGTTCACTCATTCATGTCCAAATCATGCATGTGCATCGCATACCGCATCCTGCATATCTTACCATGCTCGTGTGTTGGTTGTTTACTATGTTGTGTGCTTTTTCCGGTGTTGCTTCTTCGGGTTGGTTCTGTTAACGTCGCGTTTGTGAGGACCCATTCGACTACGTCCGTTTGTCTTCTTCATGGACTCGTTCTTCTTCCTTGCGGGATTTCAGGCAAGATGACCATACCCTCAAAACCACTTCTATCTTTGCTTGCTAGTTGCTCGCTCTTTTGCTATGCCTATGCTACAATACCTACCACTTGCTTATCATGCCTCCCATATTGTTAAGCCAAGCCTCTAACCCACCTTGTCCTAGCAAACCGTTGTTTGGCTATGTTACCGCTTTGCTCAGCCCCTCTTATAGTGTTGTTAGTTGCAGGTGAAGATTGGAGCTTGTTCCAGGTTGGAACATGGATATTTTGTTGGGATATCACAATATCTCTTATTTAATTAACGCATCTATATACTTGGTAAAAGGGTGGAAGGCTCGGCCTTATGCCTGGCGTTTTGTTCCATTCTTGCCGCCCTAGTTTCCGTCATATCGGTGTTATGTTCCCGGATTTTGCGTTCCTTACACGGTTGGGTTATAATGGGAACCCCTTGACGGTTCGCCTTGAATAAAACTCCTCCAGCAATGCCCAACATTGGTTTTACCATTCGCCACCTAGCCTTTTCTTTCCCTTGGGTTCTGCAGACTCAAGGGTCATCTTTATTTAAACCCCCCTGGGCCAGTGCTCCTCTGAGTGTTGGTCCGACCAAGTAGACTGCGGGGCCACCTCGGAGCAACTTGAGGGTTGGTTTTACTCGTAGGATGTCTCATCTGAGTGTGCTCTGAGAACGAGATATGTGCAGCTCCTATCGGGATTTGTCAGCACATTCGGGCGGCTTTGCTGGATTTGTTTTACCATTGTCGAGGATGTCTTGTAACCGGGATGCCGAGTCTGATCGGATTGTCTTGGTAGAAGGAATATCCTTTGTTGACCATGAGAGCTTGTGATGGGCTAAGTTGGGACTCCCCTGCAGGGATTTGAACTTTCGAAAGCCATGCCCGCGGTTATGGGCAGATGGGAATTTGTTAATGTCCGGTTGTAGAGAACCTGAAGTTTATCTTAATTAAAATGCACCAAACGCGTGTGTAACCGTGATGGTCTCTTCTCGGCGGAGTCCGGGAAGTGAACACGGTGTTGGAGTTATGCTTGACGTAGGTTGTTCTAGGATCACTTCTTGATCATAGTTGTTCGATCGTGCTTTTGCCTTCTCTTCTCGCTCTCGTTTGCGTATGTTAGCCACCAAATATGCTAGTCGCTTGCTGCGGCTCCACCTCATAACTTTTACCCTTCCTATAAGCTTAAATAGTCTTGATCGCGAGGGTGTGAGATTGCTGAGTCCCCGTGACTCACAGATACTTCCAAAACTAGTTTGCAGGTGCCGATGATACCGTGCAAGTGACATAACCAAGCTCAAGGAGGAGCTCGATGAAGATCTTGTCCTTTGTGTTGCTTCGTTCTAGTTGATCAGTAGTGGAGCCCAGTTGGGGTATATCGGGGATCTGTGTAGCATTTGGGGCAGTCTTCTTTTATTTTGGCTCCGTAGTCGGGCCTTGATTGTAACTGGTTGATGTAATGCTTTATTCATGTATTGTGTGAAGTGGCGATTGTAAGCCAACTATGTATCTCTTTTCCCTTATGTATTACATGGGTTGTGTGAAGATTACCTCACTTGCGACATTGCTTTCAATGAGGTTATGCCTCTAAGTCGTGCTTCGACTCGTGGGAGATATAGCCGCATTGAGGGCGTTACACCTGCCGAGCCCATACCCGGCAGCTACTTCGGGTTCGTGAAGCGGCTAGTCAGTGCCTGCCCCCGGCTGGATGCCATAAAGCGGTCGGTCTGTATCGAAGGTGCCTGGATGGCCTTCGCCCATGTCAAGCTACAATGGGCGAAGATGAACGCTGTCAAGCTGGCAACCGAGGGACCGCCCGCAGGCAAGGAGCACTGCACGCCAGAGCGGTATTTTGATGAAGTCTTGGAAGGTTACCGCCTTGTAGAGGGCCAGTGTTCGAAGGAAATTATTTTCGAATGAATGTATCCGTGCTGCCCGAACTTTGTATTATGAAACAAGACTTATGTATAATATGTTGCTTGCTTTACCTCTAATTCTTTTCCTCCTGTGCGGCTGTTTACGGTATCTGAGAGTTGGCCAGTCATCGGCTTCAGCCCCCATGTGGGTACTACGGGGGTGTTCAGAATGGCACCTGGACACACTTGACCCAACAGCTTGGTCCTTGAAGGAGGTGTTAGTGCGGCGAACCAGGCAATCAGACTATGTGGCTTTATCTCTCTCACTTAGCCATAGGAGTTTGACAATGAGATTATGGGCGTAGCCCCTGGTATTATTCGATTATCCGAACTTGGGTGCTATAGGCGCCAACCGAGGTGGAGACCGGTCCTTCGCATAATGCGGAAAAAATCGCGAGAGATTTATACTTAGTCACCGAATAGCTGACCACCTCTCGGCGCATCATGACAACCAATTTTCGGCTTTCTCTACTGAGATGTTTATCCGGATGAATCGGAAAAACAATCCCAGTAGTTCTCCCTTTACTACCATAGCCGAACGAGCGGAACGTAAGGTAGTACCAAAGGAGCCAGGCAACCCAACTATTTACCAAAGACATGATTCGGAGCCGATGCATATAATGCTATATTCGAGACGCCGAATTGTACTATAAAAGTATTTGGACTTATTTTATTTTTAAGAAATGTACGTGGCCAAATGGAGCCCCTGGTGATTTAAGTCATACCGAGGTGTACATGGCAATCGGAAGAAAAAGAGGGAATACGGATTAGGAAATAAGCTAGTACCGAATATGTTGGGTGAAAAACTGTTTCCGTTATAGTCTGATTGATACGTCAAAACGTATTTTTACAAATGATGCGATAAGCATCAAGGACATTTTTCATGCCGAGCACCAGGGAAAGCTGTGTACAAGTCCTAACAAAGGAAGAGGTGATCTTTAAAGATCCTTTAGATACTCTGCCACACGTCTATGCTGTTTTTCCTCGGTGTATTATCCTTCGAAAGGATTAACGATCGGGTTTTCATGAGGGGCCTAGAAAAGGGCCCTTGGTACCGTTGGATGGTGATGGGGGTTGTAAGGAACATGAAAAAGAAAAAAAATAAGAAAAAAGAAACATGGGGGTCCAGATATTGTGGACTTTGTCTTTACTATGCCTCTGTCTTTGCCCATGGTATCTTTAGTGCGTAGTTATGTACGCGTGGCACATATGCCGCAATTTGGTTGGGGCTAAGATGGAGGCTGAATTGCTAATCGAGGTCCAGATGAGCTGGATTGTCGCTCTGGAGGGTAGTCCGGACGCGTTTAACAGTGTCCGGGGGCTTGACTGCCGATGTAGTGTTTTGGCTTGATAAGGCCGCCCTGGACTTCCGCCGCAAGGGCCGCGGTGTGCTCCTCAGTATGGAGGGAGCTCTCCATGTTTCCATTGACTGTTATAACACCACGTGGTCCAGGCATCTTCAGTTTGAGATATGCGTAATGCGGGATCGCATTGAAGCGAGCGAATGCGGTTCGTCCGAGCAGTGCATGATAGCCACAACGGAAGGGGATGATGTCGAAGGTCAAGTCTTTGCTTTGGAAGTTGTCCGGCGAACCGAAGATGTCTTCCAATGTGAGTGAGCCTGTGCAACGGGCCTCTACCCCAGGTATTACTCCTTTAAAGGTAGTTTTGGTGGGTTTAATTCTTGACGAATCAATACCCATTTTGCGGATCATGTCCCGATAGAGCAAGTTGAGACTGCTACCGCCGTCCATGAGGACTCGCATAAGGTGGAGTCCATCAATAATTGGGTCAAGGACCAATGCGGCCGAGCCTCCATGATGGATACTAGTCGGATGGTCTCTGCGGTCGAAAGTAATCGGGCAGGCTGACCATGGGTTGAGCTTTGGTGCGACTCGCTCTACCGCATAGACGTCCCTTAGAGAGCGCTTGCGCTCCCGCTTGGGGATGTGAGTAGGGTATATCATATTCACTGTTTTGACCTCGGGGGGAAATTTCTTCTGTCCCCCTGTATTCGGTGGGTGAGGCTCCTCGTCGTCATCCTTGCTAGGCGACCCCTTCTCCTTATGTTCGGTGTTCAGCTTACCAGCCTATTTGAAGACCCAACAGCTTCTATTGGTATGGCTGGCAGGCTTGTCGGGGTGCCGTGAATCTGGCAGGGTCAATCTAGTATTCGGTCCAGGCTAGATGAGCCGTCTTTATTTCTTTTAAATGGCTTCTTCCGCTGACTGGATTTGGAGCCACTGAATCCGACATTGACAGCCATGTCTTCGGTATTGTCATTGTTGCTTCGACGCTTGTGTTTGTTGCGTCAGGACCTGCCGTTGCCGTTTCTGGTTTTGGAAGTACCCGGGTCGCTGGCACCATTGTTGCTACGAGCTAACCAACTATCCTCTCCCGCGCAAAAGCGGGTCATGAGTGCTGTAAGGGCTGCTGTTGGGGATATAACTATTAGGTATGACCCGCCCAGGATCAAGCGTATTCGCTCCCTGCTCATCGAAACCCTAGCAATACCAACTACAAACTGGACTAGGCTTTTATCTTCATTGTAAGGGGCCAAACCAGTATAAATTCCTCGTGTCCATTGTCCTGATTAACCCCTTTAAGCTAACCTCAATGCGATGGCTCCACGACTAAGTCCTTATAGTAGGACATCTACCGTGAAAATTCCACGACAGTTGGCGCCCACCGTGGGGCTATTGCACGATGGTTTCGAGTTATTAAAGGGCAACTTCAAAGAGATCAAGGGATACGCCGTGGGCAGGATGACCAAGAGTTGTCGTGGCAAGCTTTACATCGACGACGTAGGCTGGGGCCCCGAGGCCGGCTCAATTGAGTATGGGTACTGGGTCCCTTCGGTGGAATCCACGTCTTCATCGGCAAGATCGGCGAACTGGGACCTGAGCCGGACATCTGCACTGACATCGTCGAGACAGCTCAATGTGCGAGACCCGCCCGGGTTTGGCCTGCCATGAATCGTGCCTTCGTGGGATTTATCCATGGAGGGGAATCTGAGGACAGGCCAACATCTGGTGATGAGACCGTCGTTTATTCTGATGGCGAGTCATCTACCGGTGAGACAGAGTCATTGTATCAACTGCCGGACGGCCGACTTGAGGGTTGTTCCGATGGCGACAGTATTCCGGACCACCGTGAGCCGCCGAATCAGGTTGCAATCTTCATGGCCGGTACACAGGCCATGCAACATTCATCTACGGCAGCGGAGTTGGTTTCCGGGTCAGCAGTGGCAACGGCTGCCGGGGCAAGAGGCCCTGAGCACTCGCCGACTCAAGCCTTAACTGACTTGCTGGATAAGCTAACAACTCTATTAACAACGATGGTTAACCCGGCGGATCAAGCTACGTGATGAGATAGCGCAGGACAAGGAGGAGATAAACGCAAAAAATGCCAGGATGGCCGAGGAGCGGACCGCTTTGGATGCTCAGGCTCAACGGATTTAGTCGCAATCTTACCGGCTCATGCTAGATCAGAACGCTTCCAATGAATTCATGAGGAGGAGGCATCAGACTCGTCTGCCTTCAGTTTATGAGGCAAGGAATCTCTTTAACACGCAAGAAATAGGAACCAGTAACCCGAGAGTAGCAAACTGGGTCGAAGCGCCAGGGACGGGAACACCGGTTCATCCGTGCATGATGGACCCGCCTCGTTAGAACAATAACCCGCCACAGCACGTGCCGACGCCACTGGGTCATTACTCTAACCCTTTGGATAACATGATTGCTGAGGCGTCATGATTGGCGGCTATCCCAGTTGAAGGTGATTCACCAGCGGTTGTTGAGACACGGAGGGCTAGAGATCTCCTTTGGACAACGCTGGTTGAGGAGCAGGCTTATTCTTACAGCTGTGACAGGGTTCATTCCACCCCTCACCCAAGCCGGAGTTACAACAGACATCTTGATGAGCCGGCGGTGTCAAGTAGTGGACGTAACCATAACCCGCCGCGCGGGCATAACCCGGCGGGCGATGGTGCTGATGCTTAGAATGTGGTGGATCAAGGAAGAGCTCGTCGAGAGGCCGAGTTAGCAGCACACTATGCGGCTCGTCAACCAACTCCGGTCCTCCCAACAAGCTCTATGGAGCCAGCTATGACCTTTAGAAACTAGGGCGTACCATGCTTGGTGCCAGATCTGCGTAATGAGCGCATACCCAAGGATTTTAAAGGTCCTCGCAAGGTGCCTAACTATACAGTCGATTTAAGTCCAGAGGCATGGATTGAGAGTTATGAGATGGCCATGGAGTTACTGGATGTCAGCGAGGCCGCATGTGCTACATATTTCCTCCTGATGTTAGAAGGGACGGCCTGCACTTGGTTGAAGGGGCTCCCTGCCAACTGCATCGGGTCATGGGCCGAGTTAAAGGCCCGGTTCATCCAGAACTTCAAAGACACATGCAAACAGCCCATGTCAATTGTGGATCTGGCCTCCTGTGTTCAAGAAGAAGGTGAGTCCACGACCCATTGGGTGCACCGGGTCTCAACAATCTTGCACTCGTCGGATCGCATCAATGCTGACTCAGCAGTGTTGACATTGGAGAACAATTGTTGTTTCATGCCCCTAAAGCAGAAGCTAGGGCGGCTCAAACATCATTGCAATGACATGGGGATGCTCATGGCGGCTCTCGTTAAGTATGATGATTCTGATAGTACCAAGGACCCTGAGTCTGATGATGAAAAGTCGGGGAAGGGAAGAAAGAACATCAATTCTAAGGGGCAGCAATATAACCAGGGAGGCAATGGTAAGTGCAAGGCTGTTACTAGTTTTGAGTTTGTGGCTAACACCCATGCATAGAATAATGGCCAGCATCGTAAGGGTAAGCCGCCCCATGGGCCGGAGGATCTGGTATCAATCTTGAACATATGCTGAATCAGCCTTGCCCAAAGCATGGTACGAAAGAAAGACCATCCGGGCACCTATGGAAGGATTGTCACATTATGAAGGAGTACAAGAATTCAAATCTTTTTCATGACAGCCATGGGCTAGGTGGCAGTTCTGTGCCCGGCTCTCACAGTCTGGGTTATGGTGGCGGCGGCTCTAATTCTGGGTTCCAAGGAAATCAAGGTAATCACAACAACCAAGGTCGTTACAACCAGCAGAGTAATCAGGGGGCCAACAACAGCAACCGTCTGGTTATCAGAGCAACCCGAAGTAGTTGAATAGTGGGCAGTATCATGTTTTTACCACTAGCTTGTGTAAACGAGATCAGAAGCTCCATAGGAGGTCAGTCAATGCTGTTGAGCCGGCGGTTCCTCGTTACCTGCGTTGGTCTGAGCAGCCCATCGTGTGGAGTAGGGAAGATCACCCTCCCCGGGTTGATAATCTGGGTCATTTTGCTTTGGTGGTTGCACCTCAGGTCGGAGGGTATAAATTTATCAAAGTACTCATGGACGGAGGGAGCAGCATCAATATCCTTTATTATGAAACTTTCCGTCGCATGGGGTTGACTGATAAAATTCTTAAGCCGTCAAACACTGTTTTCCATGGTGTGGTGCCTGGCAAGTCGGCATATCTAGTTGGTAAGATAGCTCTAGAAGTTGTTTTTGGAGATGATCATGACTCTAGGTCAGAGATGTTGACCTTTGAAGTGGTCAAGATCCACAGCCCGTATCACGCTCTGTTTGGACGGCTGGCTTATGCCAAGTTCATCGTGCGGCCGTGTTACGTGTATCTGCAGCTTAAGATGCCGGGTCACAAAGGAATCATTACAGTGCATGGGAGCCGTAAGATAGCCCTGTAGTGTGAATAAGGGGAGGCGGCTTATGCTGAGTCGGTTTGTGCAACAGAGGAGTTAAAATTTTACAAGGACAATGTTGACCCGACAGATATGACGCCTTTGAAAAAGCCAACCACAACATGATCCGGTTTAAAAGTTTATGTCAGCAGATGATACCAAGATGGTTGATTTTGTTCCTGGTGACTCATCCAAGAAGTTCAACATCAGTACTAATCTGAATCCAAAATAGGAAAGCGCGCTCATCGAGTTCATCCGTCGGAACCGGTACATCTTTGCATGGAAGCCTTCAGACATGCCGGGTGTACTGAGAGAACTCGCTGAGCACACTCTTAATATTGACCCAAAATTTAAGCCGGTTAAATAGTTTCTTCGCCTGTTTAATGAGGCGAGGCCGAAGGCCATTGGAGAGGAAGTAGCCCGGCTCTTGGCAGCTGGGTTTATCATTGAGGTTTTTCATCCTGAGTGGTTAGCTAACCCCGTGCTTGTACTTAAGAAGAACGACACTTGGCTTATATGTGTGGACTACATGGATGTAAACAAGGCTTGTCCGGCTGATCCTTTTGCTCTCCCTCGTATTGATCAGATCATTGATGCTATGGCGGGTTGTGAGCATTTGAGTTTTCTGGATGCTTATTTTGGTTATCATCAGATCAAAATGGCAGTTAAGGACCAGGATAAGATAGCTTTCATAACTCCTTTTGGAGCCTTCTACTATGTATCTATGCCTTTTGGGCTCAAGAGTGCCCAGCAACTTACCAGAGATGTGTGCAAAATTGCCTTCATAACCAAATTGGGCGTAATGTTCATGCTTGTGTGGATGATATTGTGGTAAAATCCAGAGAGAAAGAGACATTGATAGATGATTTGAAGGAAACCTTTGATGATCTCAGGGTTTATAAGTTGATGCTTAACTCGGCCAAATGTGTTTTTGGTGTGCTAGTAGGGAAACTCTTGGGTTTTTTGGTGTCTAACAGAGGTATTGAAGCTAACCCGAAGAAGATCAAAGCCATCACTTCACTGGCTAAATCGGCGTGTATCAATGACGTGCAATGTCTGGCAGGTCGTATTGCGGCGTTGAGCTAGTTCATAAGCCGGCTGGGAGAGAAGGCTATCCCTCTATATCAGATGATGAAGAAGACAGATAACTTTGTCTGGAGTGATGCTGCTAATACAACGTTTGAGGATTTGAAGAAGCAGTTGGTTGAGCCTCCCGTTCTTACCACCCCTATTGATAAAGAGCCTTTGTTGTTATATGTGGCTGCTAATAGTCGGGTTGTCAGTGTAGCCATTGTGGTGGAAAGGAAGGAAGCAGGCAAGGAGTATCTGGTTCAAAGGCCGGTTTATTATATTAGTGAGGTGCTTATTGAATCCAAGCAGAGATATCCACACTGGCAGAAGCTTGTATATGGAGTGTTCTTAGCCAGCCGGAAGCTTAAACATTATTTGCTGGGTCATCCCATCACTGTGGTCAGCTTTGCTCCTTTGGGAGATATCATCCAAAACAGGGAAGCGACTGGCCGGGTTGCTAAGTGGGCTATTGAACTTGGACCTCACGGGTTAAAGTATGTGCCTCGCATGACTATTAAGTCTCAAGAGCTGGTGGATTTCATCAGTGATTGGACAGAGCTGCAGATGCCTGAGGAAAAGCCAGATAACACGTATTGGACTATTCAGTTTGATGGGTCCAGGCAATTAGAGGGCTCGGGGGCTGGAGTTATTCTTGCCTCCCCTCCAGGTGAAAAATTCTGTTATGTTCTCTGTTTGATGTTTCCTTGTACTAACAATGCAGCTGAGTACGAGGCCTTGCTCCACGGTCTTCGGATGGCTAAGGAAATGAACTTAAGCCGGGTGAGGTGCTTCGGCGACTCAGATTTGGTGGCTCAGCAGGTCTCTAGTACTTGGGATTCAAAGGATCCACTCATGGCGTCTTATCAGCGAGAGGTGTACGTTATTGCTGGTCACTTCAAAGGTTATCAGGTTGAGCATGTGGTTCGAAGGAAAAATGAAGCAGCAGACGCTTTAAGCCGGTTGGGTTCTCAACATAAACCGGTGCCGCCTAATGTTTTTCTTGATGTTTTGCATAACCCGTCCGTCAAGTTGCCTACGGAGGAGGATTTGGCTATTCCTAACCCGGAGGCTCAGTTGGTGGCGGCTCTTCACGTAATCTCCGATTGGACAATAACTTACTTGGCTTATATGACCCGGGGAGAGTTACCTGAGGATGAAACCTTAGCCAGGCAGATAACCCGGTGGTCTAAGTCAATGAAAATTGTTAATGGAGAGCTACATCATCGTAGTGTCATAGGGGCGTTTCAACTTTGTGTTTCTCCAGAAGAGGGTTGTGAGATCTTACGAGAGATTCATGAAGGAGATTGTGGTCATCATGCCGGTTCAAAATCCCTCATGGCCAAAGCTTTCCGTCATGGGTTTTATTGGTTAATAGCTCATGATGATGTAGAGGACCTCGTCAGCAGGTGTGATGGATGTCAGAAATTTGCATGACGAGCCCATGTGCTGGCTCAAGAATTGATCATGATTCCAATTACTTGGCCGCTTGCAGTTTGAGGGCTTGATATGGTTGGACCTTTCAAAACATCCAAGGACAAGAAGACCCACCTTTTGGTGGCGGTTGATAAGTTCACTAAGTGGGTAGAGGCAGAGCCGGTCAGTAAGTGTGATGCAGCAATGGCAGTTCAATTCATGAAAAAGGTGATCTTCCGTTTTGGCTTTCCACACAGCATTATAACAAACAATGGCACTAATCTCTCTAAGGGTGCTATGGAAGAATTTTGTCAACGTGAGCATATCCGGCTCGATGTATCATCGGTGGCTCACCCTCAATCCAATGGTCCAGCTGAGAGAGCAAACCAAGAGATCTTGAAAGACATCAAACCCCGGCTTATGGTTCCCTTGCATAGGATGCCGGGTTGCTGGGTGGAGGAGTTACCTTCCGTGTTGTAGAGCATCAATACCACCCCAAAAAGATCCATGGGATATACACCTTTCTTCATGGTTTACGAAGCGGAGGCAGTTCTCCCTAGTGACATCCGTCATGACTCGCCTCGCGTGGCAGCTTATGTTGAAGCTGACAATGAAAGAGCGCGTCAAGAAGCACTTGATCTATTGGATGAGGAGCGTGACATAGCAGCAGCCCATTCGGTGATTTACCAGCAATATCTTCGCCTTATAACAGCCGCCGGGTTAAAACCAGAACTTTCCAAGAAGGCGATCTGGTGCTCTGGCTTATCCAGGATCAGACTGATATGCACAAGTTATCTCCACCTTGGGAAGGACCTTTTGTGGCTAGCAAGAATCTAAACAATGGGTCATATTACCTTATCGATGTTCGAGACCACAAGGACTCACACACGTCGGAGGAGGAGACCCGCCGGCCCTGGAATATTGCTCAACTTAGGCCGTACTAAAACTAAGCCACCGACTCTTCCAATGTACATATTTTGACAATGTATATATTATGATCGATATAATAAAGCTGACATCCCTACTAAAGTAGGGCCTCTGTCGTTTTTCTCCACTCTAAATAATGAGTTTTTGGTCACATGGGGGCTTCTGCTTTCTACATCAAAGTTATGATTACCCTTTGATCCGGCTTATAGGCCACATAAAAAGCTTGGGGGCTTAATACCTAGGTTAAAGGGACCAAATAGAGTTTGTTGCACAGCACAACTCGAACATAGGTACCCAGGGAGCACATCTCACAAATAAGTCACTCGGCGGCTTCCTGTTCAAACATAGGTGTATTCACCAATGAGAACATAGCGTTAGTACCCTCTTGACGGGGTTATTTTGTTCAAACATAGGTGTATTCACCAAAGAGCACATAGCTCTTTCGGGTTATCCTGCCTGTATGCCAGCTGCTTCTCCATCAGGTAATCCTGATTGACCTGTCGAACTCTTAACAGTCAATCTTTTAAACAAGACCCTGAACTCGTTAAGGTTAAAACGCCGGTTTGTCATGTGAGGGCACGGTTTATGGAAAGCAAGGAGAAACTCAGGCTGATAAAGCCGCCTTCCTTGAAACTTGGATAAATCGGCCTGTGATGCACAATGCTACTCTGACCCCGCGTACTCCTGATAAGTCTATCTTTAAATAAGAACTGAACTTATCTAGGTTAAAATGTCGATTGGGTAATGTGAGTGCCGACTCACGGAAAGCGCGTACCTTCCAGCGGCTAATGCTAGTTTCATTGAATAAGATATTTTGGCTTGGTGGCCTATGAAAGCCTTGGATTTTCTGTTGTTTGTTGCTTTGAGTATCTTTTTTGAGATCTTTTCTTTTGTCTCATAGTAACATATGGTTAATCAATAAGGCTTATAATGCCTTCTGAGTCATATATGACATTAAACCAGTGTTTATTGACCCGGCCTGGTTTTGACTATAAGTCGCTAGTATGAAATAAAAATCATATCTGGTGTTTATTAACCCAGTCCGGCTTTGTTCATAAGCCCTAAATCACCAGTGCTTGGAGCTTCGGGCTATCACCCTTACCGGACTGGCTTGATAAACCAACAAGTGTGATCAAACATCACAGGCATGATATGTTTTTATCATATATGATTATTATTTCGACTAGCTTTGGTTATAAATCATGATAAATTCATGTTGGGGTAGTATGACCCGTCCAGCGGTAAACCGCCAGGACACTTTTTATCTGTTGTATGAAGGAACATATTCAAGATTGATAATATCATCAGACATATATAGCATATCCTCGCATGACTGGCCATGACACTTTATACAAAGGGGTCGCCATCTTCTGGTTGTCTGCATCGTAACCAGGTTGATACTTGGTGAGGTTGGTCTCTTCGACAATTATTGTTGCATGAGGACGGATCTCCTTAACACAAGCAGCGAATTCCTGTTAATCAAAAAGCGTCCCATTTTCCTTGAGGCTGGGATACCCACTAGCTACATCTGCCAGGTCTAACTCTGGTACCCAGGCTTTGGCACGGCTCAAAGCTGTCACAGCTCCGGCTCTAGCACAGGATCGCTTGATTTCTTGGAACCTAGCGGGCAAGATGGACAGCTTCTTCAAGACATCACTTAATAAGTTTGGTTCTTGATTTGCAGAGAGATAGTGGCAAGAGTCCGCTGAGCCCCAGTGTATAATTGCTCAACAAGCGTGTAAACCGCCTTGAGCTTGACCAACGTTTCTCGGCTAAGATTGCTACTCCCGGGACCTATAAAGTTTACACAATTGGTTAAGTGATGGCTCATATTATGATGACGAATATTTACTTTGAGTCAACAACAAGGCGACTTACCGAAGATTGCAGAAACCATCTGAGACACACGGTTCTTTAAACCGGTGAGTTCAGTGGTAACTTCTTCCAGAGCCGCCTCGACCTTCTCAGCACACTGCGTCAAGGCGGTCTACTCATTGGCCCAAGCCTCTTTCTCCGTAGTGAAGCTGGTCTTCAGTTTTTCTGCTTCAGACAAACTCAACTAGAATTTGGATTCAACTTTCTTTGTCTCAGTCTCTTGATCTGCCAGCCGGGTCTTGGCCTCAGACAATTGAGTTTCCAGTTCTATGGTCGCAGCCTGCATACAACATAAGTTCGTTCAGTTTCATGACGGATTACGAAACACAAGTCCCAAGAGCTTTGTACGCAAACAAAACTTGGCACTTGGAGGCTAATGTCTATCAAACGAAATTTTTCAAAGGAATTGGCTCTTTCTAACAAGTCCCAAGTGATTTGCAGGCAATAACACTTGGACCTTGGGGGCTAATGCATATTGCTTGTTTTTTTATTAAAGATGAGTCGGGTGTGAAAGTTCTAGCCGACTCACGAGAGATATGCAGTTAAATTTTGGCCTTTTACATAAGGACTAGTAGGATTGGCTCATTCATATTGATTAAACCGGCCCTTGGGGACTACACATGCAAATTGAAATACTATCAGCATCCAGTTTAGTTTTAAACTGGACTTGAAGGGAGTCTAAGACAGAGTCTTATAAGTCTTTTAAGTCTACAGATCATTCAATTTTATCATAATCAGAAGACTTGGAGGCTGGCAGGGTATATCACTTATATAAGCCAGAGAACGTACCTCATATTTTTGGTGCTTTTGTTTGACCATCTCAATTTCTGAATCACGGCTGGAGTTCACTTGACTGAGATAACCAGATAGCACTTCACTAATACTCAGATGAGCATAGTGGGAGACATCAAATCTCACTTTCCTCCTTTCCATAACTTCCTGTTTGGCAGAGTGTCTCGCCAATACAGTTGGATTCCTTGGTTCAATGAATCTGGTGCCAGTAATTAAAACATCATCGCCGTGAGTCTCTGGCGGGTTAGCTGAGCTTGACGGTTCAACAGTTGATGGATCAAGAATGGTTTCGTCAACAGACGGCTCAGGAAAATCCGGTCGAGCGTTGACAACAAGATCTTCCAGTGCTTCAGAGTGTTCCAGTACAAGGGTTGGCTGCTCCGGTTCAACAGTTTTCGGATCCTCGGTCGGCTTTGTCACCTTTGCCTTTTTGGGCTTTGCTTGACCGCTAAAAAGAATTTTGACAAGTCAGTATAAGGATGCGTATATAAAGGTACAAAAGAAGGATAATTATCTTTACGCGGGGGCAGTCTTGAAAGCCGGCAATTGAGTTTGTGATGAATCACCAGAGGAGGAAAGAGAAATCTCCTGCAAGGATGGAATCAAAATTGAGTGATTAATAAAGGTAACTCGTTGGTAAATACAAGGGTTCACATTAAAAAATAACCTTATTTTGGCGTTTCCGAGGGTTATTCGGTAAGCCGGAGGGTAAATCGTCATCTCCACCGGTCCGGGTCTGGCGGAGGCTCTCATGTTGCTGTTGTTTCAAAAGAAAATGAGGATCTAAATAAGCCAAGGGGTGTGAAAACCTTACTTTCCGGGTTACCCGCCGAAGTTTCTGCCTTGGTAAATGTTCTGAGTCGGAGGAAATCATAGTTACCTCTTCTTTGACTGCCTGGCTGGTCCCTGTGTCATCCTGGCAATAGTCAATGTCAATAAGGTTGTTAAAAAACAGGCCAAGAGAGTCAAGGGCTACCTCTGACTCAGAGGTGTCATCCAGCTTGAGTAAATCATAGGCAGTTGATTTCTTCTTAGACTTTTTGACGGTTTTCTTGGCGGCTTTCGCAGTAGCTCTAGCTTTTTTAGCAGCCTCATGGTCGTATTTGGCTTCCAGAAGTCAGATTTGGCCCGTGGAAGGATAATATGTTGAAATTCATGCAATGTTTAAACTTCTGAAGGAAAAAAGAAGTAAACAAGATTTACCTCTGGCGCCAGGTTAAGTTTGCAGAAAGGATTGAAACCAACTAGGCTGCAGTCTTTATATTTGCTATTGACAAGTGTGATTGCCATTTCAACGATGGCCTCTTCGGTCAGACGCAGGGAGCTATGACGTAAGGGATCATCAGTTCCTCTGGTGTATGAATACATTAAGCCGGGTCGGCGGCTTAAAGATATGATCTGCCATGCGACACAGCAGCAGATCAAGTCGACTCCGGTCAAGCCATTTCCTATAAGGGCTTGAACTCTTCGTATTGTAGGGACAAGTTTCTTGCATTCGGCAGCGGTAAGCTTATCAGGGAATTGGTATTTGGCGTCAAGGCGATCAGCGCGATAACCCGGCATTGGATTTTCATCGGACGACGAGGTATCTCTACAGTAGAACCATGTTTGATTCCAGTCCTTGGGATGGCTTGGCAGGACTACTAGAGTGAAGACGGCATCTGATCTGCGTTGAATTGAAATCCCGCCAAGTTCCAAGCTGGGACCATTGGTGTACTCGTTCTGGCAGTTCAGGAAGTATTCCCTGAAGAGTTCAACAATAGGTTCTTCTTGAAGGTAAACTTTGCAAAAAACATGGAAGTTACAAATATTAGATACAGAATTGGGTCCAATATATTGCGGATGGAGTTTGAAAAAGTGTAGAACATCCCTGAAGAATTTTGAGCCGGGCGGTGAGAAGCCTCGGGTCATATGGTAAGTAAATACAATGATTTCACCATCTTTTGGCTGAGGTCTCTCTTCAGCTGGGTCAGGAGCACGATAATGCATGACACTTTCCTCTGGTAAGTATCCCATAGTAACAAAATCCTTCAAAGTACTCTCGGTAATTGTGGAACAAACCCAGTTGCAAGTTGTCATCGTCTTCGGCGGCATGGTGAAAGGACAATCTAAAAGGAAATAATTGGCCGGCTCAAATCAGTTGATGGGATTGCAAGTTAACGACTAAAATACATGTTTATAATGGCGGCTTAAGTGAGGGATAATGATATATGAAGTAAAGATAAGCCGAGAGAGTAACCCGCCATGGCTAAGATATTCGAGAATTGCCAAAAGCAAAATTTGCTAAGTATTGGGACAAACAGATTCCGCAGATTGAGGTTAAAAATTTGGATCTACCGTTGTTCAGAAAAAGGAATAAATTCATCTACGAAATGTGACTGTGGAAAAACAGAAGAGCCCTAGAGGAGATCTATCGCGGTGGGGATATAATCTAGTATTAAAACAAGTGCTAAAACTACTACCGCGCAAGATTCCTATGGTTTTTGGATCTAATACTTCGATCGAAACAAAGAAAAAGAAGGACGGTGACGAACGTGGATTAACATCGATGAGCACCGACAAACCCTAAGGGAAGATTTGTGATGAAGAAAGGAAGGCTTACTGGTGCTGTTAGAACAGCGGAGTGGCATCGCAGTTCTCTGGTCTACTCAGGGCGATGCAGCGGCTAGAGTCGAGGACGGGGATGAAGGTTTACGGCGGCAAGCTTCGTGCGGGACGATGCGTTGTGAGGAGGAAGAAAGGAGAAGGAGAAGAATGCGAGGTGACCTTATGGTTCTATTTATAAGGAGGCAGGAAAACAGGCAGGCGTGAAAGCTGAGGAGGCCGAATGATGGTTATCCAGCTAATTGGATGCCTTAATTTTCGGGAAGACATTAAGATAAAGATTCGTTAAATATGACGTCGTGGTGGCTTTGCGAAATTCTTGGAGATGACGTCACGGCGGGTTACAAAGTTTTTGCAGCAGATATGGAAGGATTTTTCTAAGTCTTGGAGATTGACATGAACAAGTTCAAATCAACCTGGGGCCTAATGTTGGGGCTATAAATATTAGGTATGACCCGCCCAGGAGGGGCCGGGTCATCCCTATGACGATTCATCACAATGAAGACCAAGATCATATGGCGGTTCATAGGTAGGCTTAATAGAGGGCCCTGACCCGAAGACAGCTTAAAGCCCATCGATATAAACCGCCATGTATGTAAAGCTTGTATGGTAAGGTATGTAAGAAAGGCTACCGAGCCGGATACGTTGTATAAGCTGGCCGGGACTCTTAGAGCCGCAGGGCGTCAACCCGTGTATATAAGGAGACGACCTATCGGAGGCTTAGGAGAAGGGACAACAGATCGAGAGCCGGGTCAAGCATATTCACTCCCTCCTCATCGAAACCCTAGCAATACCAACTACAAACTGGATTAGGCTTTTACCTTCATCGTAAGGGGCCGAACCAGTATAAATTCCTCGTGTCCTTTGTCCTGATTAACCCCTTTAAGCTAACCTCAACGTGATTGCTCCACGACTAAGTCCTTACACTAGGACATTTGCCGTGACAATTCCACAAAAGCTGCCATGGACTTTGGCTTCTCTTGGCCAAGGTGTCGGGGAATCCATTCCCCACGGATGATATGTTTAAAGGCCGCTAGGGCTTCGGCGTCCGGGCAGTCGACAATCTGGTTCTTTTTAATTAGGAACCTGGTCCAAAATTTTCTAGCTGACTCTCCAGGCTGTTGGACTATATGGTTGAGGTCATCGGCATCCGGAGGTCGAATATAAGTGCCTTGGAAGTTGTCTCTAAAGGCATCTTCCAAGTCTTCCCAGCTTCCAATAGAGTTATCTGGGAGGCTATTTAGCCAGTGCCGAGCTAGTCCCGTAAGCTTTAGGGGGAGGTATTTGATGGCATGTAGATCGTCACCGCGAGCCATGTGAATGTGGAGAAGAATATCTTCAATCCATACTGTGGGATCTGTTGTACCGTCATATGATTCGATGTTCACGGGTTTAAACCCTTTTGGGAACTGGTGCTCCATTAGCTCATCGGTGAAGCATAGGGGGTGTGCGGCGCCTCTGTATCGGGCCTCGTCGTGACGTAGTTTGGATGAAGTCCGAATGCGGTTTTTAGCCCGGGTGAGGTTGTGGTTGTCGCGCCAGGCCTGATAGCCGTCTTCCCATGCTAGAGCACGACCCCGTGATCCGTAGATTGATCTGGTCTGACCAGCTCTATTGTCCAGGTCTTGTCATAGGTTGTAGGTGTATCTCGGAGCCGTTGTTCCCCTGCCTGTATGACGAGGTGGTGCGGGCTGGTGTTCGGCTTGCGTTGTCGCTGCGTCCCGGCCACGTAGTGGTCAGTCAGGTCTGTCAATAGTGCCACACGCTGGCGGTATGGGCTCCAGGGCCTCATCGTCGAATTGGGGTAGCAACTTGCGCTTCGGGTAGCTCTTTGTTGGGCGTTCGAGGCCGTATTCCTCGGCTTTCAGGACATAAGTCCATTTGCCATTGAGCAATTCCTGACCAGCCTAAAGCTGTTGCTGCTTATTTTTCAGGCTTCTTGTAGTGGTGATTAGCCGACGCATAAAGCGCTCTTGTTCGAGGGGTTCCTCCGGCACGATAAAATCTTTGTTGACGAGGGTCGTATCCTCTTCGAAGAACGGTAGGTAGTTACTGTCCTCCGAGTCCTTGTTCCCGACAGGATTGTCAGGGTATACTTTCCCATCCTCCCAATCATCCTGTTCGGATGTTGGCTCTACAGGGGCTTCAGGGTCTTCAGCATTCTGCTGAGTATTACTGTCTTCGGTGCCGGTATTGCCATCTTTGTCGCGACGCGATTTTGAGCGGCGCCACTGACCCTTCATAGGGGCTTCGGCAGGCTTGTCCTCAACCGGATCCTCCGTGCCGTCGTCGCCATCCTCTTTGGGTGTGTCCACCATGTATACGTCGTATGTGGAGGTGGTCGTCTATCGTCCGGTAAACAGAGGGTTTTTACCTTGTTCGTCTCTGGCATCGTCATCCATACCATCGATGTCTTCAGAGGCGTAGTCCAACATGTCGGTTATCCGGGCATAATTCCCCGCTCTCAACCCCTAGTCTGGTCTGGGCATAATTCGGAAGCGATCCTTCCGTAATGGCGAGTGACTGCATTAAGTCCAGAGCCTCGTTTAAAGGCGAGGATTGGACAGAGAAACGGGAGTCCATGGGGCTGTCCGGAGTTGGAGCCTCCTGGTGGCGCCCGCTTGACATGGACCTCGAGAGTTCGGAGTTAGAGTTCGGCGGAGTGTCCAGCGCTTCAGTGGTAAGGAGGGTTTGGTTCATCCTTGGATTGGCCGATGACACCGTCTCCTCCGGATCTCCGGTAGCATGCTCCATAATTGCAGAGAGTTCGACAGGCTCTAAACTCCCGTCTTCGGACCTGACGGCCTGCTCTGGATCTAAGGCCAGAGCGGCAATCGGGGCCGTGAACCCTTCGAAGATCAAATCTCCTCTGATATTGGTGGCATAGTTTAGTTTCCCGAAATTGATCTGATGACCCGGGGAGTAGCTGTCGATTTGCTTGAGATGGCTAATCGAGTTGTCACACAACGCGAAGCCGCCGAATACGAAAATTTGTCCCGGGGAAAAAATCTCCCCCGAAACATAAAGTTCGGCCACATCCTTGACCTTGTTCATCGCCAACTCTTCACGCATCTTGCGTTGCGCACATTCTGATGGAATGCGCTGATAACGGCGGCGGGATGAACATCTGGGATGTTGTACTGCACCCGGCTGAACCTCTATATGTACTTGCGCAGGTTTTCACCTTCGTTCTGGGGATGATGTGCAAATCGCTTGCCTGGCCATGAGCTTGGTGGCCTCCAGTGAAGGCGCCAACAAACTCATGACACAAATCTGACCAAGAAGAAATGGAATACGCTGGCAAGTGCATCAACCACAACATGACGTTGGGTTTGAGTGCCAACGAGAAGTAATTGGCAAGCACCTTGTCGTCGTGAGCTCCAGCAGCTTGCATCACGATGGTGTAGGTGCTGAGGAACTCCGACGGGTAGGTCTTGCCGTTGTACTTCTCGCCAACATCGGACTTGAATGTGCGGTGCGAGGGCCACTGGAACTGCCGTAGTTCTCAGGTAAAGGCTAGACAACCCACCTTGTAGGGCCGGTCGCCGGGGCCCCCCGGCGCCGGGTGGTCCATAGTAGGCCCCGCACGCCGATCTGACTGATGGTGCGTGTCCCGTCGTCGTTCGATGCTAGTTTGAGCATCTTCCAGGGCCTGTTCCCGAAGGACTTGACGTTGGTCACGGCGAGTTCGCGGGTCTGACGACGCCATGGAAACGTTGTCACCCACGTCGGGTCGATGGGCCGGTGGTTGTTGTCGCGGGTGCGAGGGGGGGACAGTGCGCGTGGTCACAGCGTCTCTGGCCCCCACCGCCGACATGCACCGGCTCCTTAGGACGTGGTGCGAGGGTCCCGCCGGGAGCGGCTCGTCTTTGTTGGTGAAGCTGAACAGGCTTCAGATGGTGGCTCTCCACTCACCGAGCTTCTTCGCGGCAGGGGTAAGTCGAGGAGCAGCTGCACATGCGCCAGCACTTCCGCTGGCGCAGGCGGCGGCGAGATCTGCGTAGACTGTGATGCTCTCTGACTTCTAACTGGATTAGAAGGGGCTCTGTCACGGTCTCGCGGTCGCACGCCACCTGAACCAGCGTCTGAGCGCACACGCCGGCCTGGTTCGTCCTGCGAGTGATGCATAGGGCTCTTTCCGCGGCGGTGCCCGGGGGCTCCGGCATCGCGGTGTTGCTCATCGCGCAAGGCCTGGGAAGGGCGCAGGCGCCAGCTGGGGTGCCGTAGAGCCTGCTGCGCCGCCCATGGGTAGCACGGCACCGCCCGTGGACCCAGCGGCGCGTGGCTTGTCATCTCGGATTCGGACGACGCCGCTCGCCTGGCTCCCATCGCCAGAATGTCATGGATGCTTGTGGGCCACGTCTCTGGCTCCATTCGTGGGCACCCGGCCGCCTGCTCGCACTGGCGCGGATGGGCCGGCCCAGGACGAGCCGATCGCTGTGATCCCCTTTCTCTTGGGGGCCATGGTGATGATGAAGTCGGTGTGCTAACCTTCAAAGCAGATTTTCACAGCTTGCGCTCCCTACCTAGCGCATGAAAGATGTCGGGGGAAACGACACCTATGGGCCTCCTTTTATAGTCAAAGGCGGTGCCACAGTGGCAAACAGGAGGTGGAAAGCTATGCAGTAGTCAAGTCTATCTCCTGGCACCGTGGGACAAATGCATTTAATGCGGTGTCGACGTGCCCTTCTTGCTTTACTGGGACGACAAGGAAGCTCGTCCCAGCTGTCGCCGCCTCACCTGGCTTCAATGCGCATCTGAACTGACAAGGCGTGTAGCGCCACACTGGCTGGCTGGCTACTGAGTTGGTGCGGTGCCAGAGGCTTCACGAAGATCTGCATGCCACCACGCAGGTGCTTCCTGAGTTGCCCTAGAGGCCGCACGTCGCCATGCAGGTGCTCGCCTACCTGGTGGGCTGGCATCTGCACGGGAATGGTGGTGGAGTCTTGGCAGATGTTGGCCTGGCTGCGGCCCCGTGGATGTCTTTGGCAAGGGTCTTGCCGGGGCCCCGGCAAGGGTCTTGCCGGGGGGGTCTCGTGGGTATCCTCGGCAAGGATCTTGCCGAGGATCGTCGTCTTCTAGTTATCATCTAGTCTTCCATGTTCTTGGTCTTCACAAAGATCTGTAGGCCACCATGGAGGTGCCTCCTGAGCCTCGGTTCCAAAGTGGTTGATGGTGTTGGAACTCTTGGGCTCAACGGTGGCGGCTCTGCTGGTGTTGGGCAAGTTGCCCCAACAAGGTTCTTGCCGGGGCTGTGGAGGCCGCCTTGGCAAGGGCCTTGCTGGGGGAGTTCACCTCGCCCTTCTACTCTTCGTGTTTCTGGCTTGGCGTTGCTCCGATTGTATTGTGGCTTTGCTTCCTTCCTCTGCCCCACTAGGTGTAGCCGCAGGCGTGGCTCTAACTGCCTATGCACAAGTAAAGGTGTACAAAATAGGACCCCTCCTTTTGTGCACCGATAGTGATGAACTGCATCATGATTGATTTGAAAAACCCTGCCATTCCCAAAGTCCATTATCATGGTGGCAGGGTCAATCACTCCCATCAGATAACACATAAGAATGTGCGACACATTTTTCTTTGCTGTCAGTTCAAAGACAACACCGAATCCAGCATCCCGAACACGACTACAGAGTGCGTCTTTCAATAAAGTAGCAGCCTTGCAAATAGTGGGAAGCGACAAACATACGATCCTGTTAAATCGACAATCATCTCCTTCGGCATCATCTTCAGTTGCATTCCTCTTACTAGACTTCTTCCTCTATGTAAAGGGAAATGCAGTCCACATTAGAAGATGAGCCATAAAAAAGAGATAGAGAAAACACAGATAGAATAACAATGAAGGAAACCAATGCAGTCCACTTCAACAAACCTTTGGAACAACATCTGCCTCCTCGCCAGAGTCAGCACCAACACCTTCATCGCCATCATCACGGGAACACTTGGGTAGACTCTTAGATGAACCACAGTCTTTGAGTCTACCAATATGAACATCCCTCACAAAATTAGCAAGCACAAAGTTGTCATTTTCAGAGTTGGGAACTTCACTGACATGTTGTCGCTTGCGCTGAGGATCCTTTCCGCCAGCTTCAGCAGTTCCCTTACCAAGATTCTTGTTCATGCCAGCAACACGGGGACTCCGCCGAGGAGTACCACCTTCCTCAGCAATAGAACTTAACCTCTTCTTCTGCAAAGCAGGCTGCTTCACTTTGACAAATTTGGCACCCTTGGCACCATCTGCAGCTCTCCTCTGCTTCTCCTTCTCCACACACTCTTTTGAGTCACTTTCAAACCTCAACTTCTTCTTGCTTTGCTTCAATTCATATGCATGAAGCTGTTCCAAGACCATCCAGTCCTGTGTAACTTCCTCTAGACCATCAATAGACCGTGATTGTGTTTCAGACAATGCGGGACGTCTCTGGTCAAAGCTCACACCAACATCACCCTCTGCAAAATAATGGTTAATCAATTGAGTAACCTCCTCAAACCCAGGCGCCCCAGCATGGAAAACAGACACTGCGTCGAAATGAAGTTTACCTATGGTCGTTAAAAAGTGCACAAAAAGAACAAATGCAGTACACTTAGACATATAAATGCAGTGCTCCAATCATAAGCTAAATAAAAACTAATGCATTGTATAAAAAACTTGAATAAAACAACAATGCAGTTCACACATACATATAGTGGAGTTCACATATACATATAAATGCAGTGCTGCATACACTAACTTCACGTTTGTTCCCAACAAAATGTCAGACTAGATACAACAAGGCAACACCAATTTGTACAATATCAAGTAAGCAACATACACAAAATAAACAAAGCATTCACATACCAGAAGGAGGGGCCACACTTATGGGAGAACATTCAATTGGCGAATTCACTCGATGTCCTGCCTCACCACCATTATGCTTACCACCAGGACAATGAGAGCTAATTGGTGTATCATTATGACCACTGCAATCACCTACTGGATTAAAAAAACTAGAAACAGAAATTAGAAAAAGTCACATGACAAATAATGCAAAGGAACACTGACAACTAACACACAAGAAACAAATATGCAAGATGAATTAGGAAACTATATAAACATCAAACAAAATAAACAAAGCCAAAAATAAGCAGTCCACATACACTGAACTCCTCCTCCCACTCTGCTTGGCGAAGACATGACGTTTGCATGCAGCACAAGGACGAAGTGACAGATATAAGAAAAAAATCGGCAAAATCTGATGAAACCCTAGGTGCACCTTGCTCTGCGTACAGAGCACACATGAGTATCGACTTCAAGTTGAGATAAAATCGTCTGCTTATGAAAAAATACAGAAGCAAAAAACGCAACAACAACTACGAGAATCACAAAACTAGACGAGGGGACGATCAAGACTGAGCCCAAGGGGAACATACCACAACAAAGGGGATGAACGACGGCGGCGGGAACAGATGGGAAAGGGCTGCGAGAGCGGAGCGGGAAGGGCTGGCGGAGTGGATGGCGACGGGGAATGCAGGAATAAGGACCTCTTGGGGGCGGCGGTTCTGCGGGCGACGACGGTTGTTGCGGGCGACGACGGTTTTGCGAGAGGGAGAGATGCTTCAGGAGACACTACAATAGAGGAGAGAGGTTTCTTCTCAGTCTCTCTCCCTATGAGCGGAGCAATGGGATCACCTGGGAGGGCCACGTACTAGGCACACATGGGAAAGGGTTAAATAAAACGGGCCGGCCCAAAATGGCCCAACTAAATAAGACGGACTACCATGTATGATGCAATTCTCTATGAAGAACAATGAAGTTCAGTCAGTAAAACAAATAAATACATGCAGCTCATAAAAAAAGTTAAATTCAAAAACAACGCGCATGTTAAGATAACGCGTCTGAGAAAAAGTCTACCTTCAAATAAGTGCCATAACAAAAAAAGTGGGGGGGGGACCCCCCTCCCGTGCCAGGGACTGCAGCAAGTACACGCAAAAACATTTGGTTAGATGAAGCAGTACGGTATCATAAGAAATTCAGCTTCGGATTACATACATGAATAAATACACGGTCTAGTCCACAGCGAAAAACTCGTAAAATTGCGGAATACAATGTACTTTTTTCCAGGGGCTGCAGCAAGGACACGCAAAAAGGTGCAGTACGCACCTATAGACAAAATGCAATGCTTTTTGCTAGACGATGCAGTGCGGTATGATAAGGAATGCAGTTCCCTGAACTCGTACGATACATATAAACGTGACAAATGCCCGTTCGCACAAAAAGTGGTGGTTAAAAAAAATTACTTATCAAAAATAAAATCAAACCACGTTAAAAAACCACATTCGCATACAACCACCCAATCTGAGTGGTTCCATCGCCACAAACTCACGATCACAGACGCAACACCAACCCACGATCTGCACAGCCGCATCGTCAGCGAGATCGTGCATTTCATCCCATGCGGCCATCCCACCGCCCCCACCCTCCCCCCTTAAATTCACACCCCTGCCAAAGGCCTTCTCATCCAAAACAACACAAGTATCCATTGTGTTGCCACCAAATCGCTCCATCACATTGATCTCCACAGAAAACAACAAGCCCTACTACCAGCGATGGTGTTCTCCGATGAGTACAGGGACGTGGAGGCCCACGACAACACCAAGTTGCACGACATCCACACGAATGACAAGAAGCAGATGGCGATCTCCCTCACGCTACACGGGCGCCACCTCAGGCTCCAGCACCACAAGATCGTCGGGATTGATCTCGAGTACAACAACAAGCCTGAAGCGATGTAGGAACCCGCCATCGTCCAACTCTCTGTCGCCAAGACTCAGCCGGTGCTGCTCTTCCAACTGAGTGTCGCTAAAAGGTGCACTGTCTTCGACAACTTCCTCGCCGATCCTAGGTACACCTTTGCTGGCTTCTCCATCAACGGTGACAAAACTAGGCTAGAGCGCGTCAATCTGGAGATTGCCAACTTCGTCGACATCCAGAAGGAGTGGAGGGTGCCCGAGGCAACCAAGGAGTTGGACTCCCTTGGAGATGTCTCCAGCATGCTCATCGATGACTACTACAATAACATGAAGAAGAAGATCACCGATGATGAACACAGGCGCTGGGCCAGCCTGCCTCTCTCTAAGAGGCACATTGAGTATGCTGCAAAGGACGCCTACACAACATACAAGATATGGAACCACATCACCCTCACCCAGGACGAGCTTCGTCGTGCAAAGCTGGAGAAGGAGGAGCCCCCCAAGAAGCGCGCCAGGAGCAGATCGGGATGGGGAGACGCTAGCTGGTGAAGAAGTAGACGATGCCGGCCAAGAGCCAACAATGCTAGCGACGTTTTAGATTTATCATCAAATTTACTTTCTGTTGTTTGGTTATGTATCGTTAGTTTGGTTGTGATCATTTGCTCTTGCTGAACTTAGTTTGCTTGTCATGCATAATCGCTTGTAATGATCAACTTTGATTATGTTAGATTGCTTTTTGCTGAACTTAGTTTGCTGGTGATGAACTTGTCATACAGAATGCTTGTGATCATTTTCTTTCTATTATTTGTTTATGTATCATTAGATTCGAGTAGTTCGCAAAATGGACGAAGATGCAGTGCACAAATAGGACACATGCAGTGCAAAATGTGTGCGTATGCTGTATAGGACTCTATCGAATGCAGTGCACACATACCCAACAAAGCAGTGCACACCGTACACTAGAAAAAAGAATACATAAGAGAAAAAACACGAAAGGCAAATGCGATCTGTATATGTAGTGCGGAATATGTGAACATGCAGTATAGAAACATGATCAATGTAGTGCACAAATGATTTACTAAGCAGTGCACGCCCCTACATTTGAAAAAATATGCAAGACGAAAAAATACAAAGAAAAAAATTTGACCACCCAGGTGCAACTAGGCCCCAGCTAGTCTCATAAGAGGAAAAACAATAAACAAAAATGCGACCAACATGCTGTGCACAAAAATGTAGTGCCAAAATGTGTAGTGTGGAATGTGTGCACATGCAATACAGAAACATGATGAATGCAGTGCAAGATGATTTACTAAGCAGTGCATGCCCCTACATTGGAAAAAAATTAAGAGAGAAAATATTTAAAAAATTGACCACCCAGGTGCAACCGGCCCCAACCAGTCTCGTAGTAGGTCTACGCCCACAGTAGGCGAGTCATTCTGAGCCACGATGCATGCGGCCGGGCAAACATGGGCCCACAAGTAAGAGAGGATAGAGTAGCGAGCGTTGTGTATAAGCGCCCAAATAAGTAACCAGAGGAGTTCGATGGTGCTTCCTCGCCTGCGCTTATAAACAGGTCGAGCACGCCCTTTGCGGGCGAGGCGGGACTAAACATTATGGTGCACACACAGCGCACCGGGAACCAGTCGTGCTGACAGGCCGACTTGGGCCAAATACGTCTTCACTCCCCAAACATAGGCCCAACAGGAAAAAGAGAGGCTGCTGAAAATTTTTAAAAAAAATCCCACATACCACTCCACAAACACAGGCCCAACTACGCATTCTGCAGCTCATTGTGATACGACAATGCAGTTCGCTATATTCAAGTAAGCATTCATGTTGCTTCTCAAATGCATTCCTGTACACTGAATTAGAATCAATCCACCACCTAACACTAAGAACAACATTTATTACTTCCGTTGCTTAATTGGTTGCATAAAAATCTATCCATTCATGCTCCAGACTGAGACAACTCCTCCTCCCGTTCCTCTTTTTCTTCAAATCGTAGATCAAGGGTGCCTCCCATCCCGAGCTGTTCTTTGAAATTCCACTGAACCCTCCATGGACTGTAAGTGCGGGTGTTTGGCAAGGATGGCGCCGGTAGTGGACACATGCGTGTAAGTAGAGGGTCTAGAGCTCACCAACACCGAGTGGTGCAGCATGCTCGAGTGCTTGATCATACCCAATAGGGGGTGTCGGGCACCATTTCTTCATCGCCTCACACTCGCAGACCTGCAGGAAAATTGGATATGTTTTCCCCTCACAATTTCGACATAATCTAGGCTGCAAATCCACATCTAAATGTATATTTCCATCAATTTGTTCAGTAGTGTCAACAAATACAAATAGAATTTGTATTGTTGTTCAGATTTGATAGCTATTAAGACTAGATAGTTACACCTATTTTTCTTCAGTACCACACCAGGTATCAACACTAGTTAGATCGGAACCCCAACACACGAACAAAAAAGAGGGTCAGTAGACCAGTGTTGTAGTTCTCTTAACATGCTAGCAAAGTGCACTATAAATGACCTTGCAGTACAAACATGTCATACTATAATATATAGCCTAGTAAAACTAGAGGTCAATTTCGTATATAAGTTTGTTCATACATTGCAACTACTTTATAAAATAGTAGTCATATATATGTACATATTTAAGTCAACATAGACAGATCATCCTAATTATAAAAGAAAAACGTTTTATGTTTACTTATAAACATTCTTTTTCCATCCATTCCAAAATGCAGAAATGGTCATCCACAATAAAATTTCCTGCTCCGAGTCCAGGGAAGGTTACTTTGGAGACACAATACAAGAATGGGTATGCAGACATGCAAGCTGACTACCACATCGACTCTGTAGACTGCATCAACATAACTATTGGTTGGAAAGATTTTGTTTCCCAGAATGGCTTTGAGGTCGAAGAAGTGGCCATGGTGTTTTTCTACAAAGAAGAAGACTCCCTGAAGTTTACAACATTTGCACTGTAGGCTATCTAATATGATGCAAGCCATCAGTGGCATATCTCTAAAGTATGGTTTTAAAATTATGTCCATCAGACACTTTGAATGATGCCTAGTTAAAGTATGCAACCACATCTGCATCATTTTATCACCCTTTTTAGAAAAGTTGCTGTTGGAAGTGATGCAGTTCTCTCAAACAGATAGTGTGGTCCTAAATATAAAAAATCAGTCCTCTGAATAGTAACAATACAATGCGAATGGTCGAAACTTTGAAGGTAACGTATGATGTTCAAAAGAATTCTCATAGTATGCAGTTCAAAAATATAGTCATAATAACTATTCAGCTAACACAAGCATATAATGGACCATCTATTCTAATAGCAGAATAGAAGATTAACCATACAGCTAATGTAGTATGAAAGTGCATATTATGCAGTCCTCTAAAACACAGAATGCAGTTTAAGAAAAGAGAAATCTCATAAGCTGCCATGACCACTCTCATGCAGCTACAATGAAGTACACTACTAATGAAAATGCAGTGCGCTACAACGTATGCCAGAACTACAACAATAAAATTAAAACAATAGAAATCCAGACATGTGGTAGACTAACAGAGGTGTCAATTCAATCGCACTTCCATAACTCACCTAAAGATTGTCCAACCACTAAACTATCAAAAAATACCCACAAAAAAATTACATGGAACACACGACAACTGGACGAACAACATAAGCTTTTATTTAAAAATTGCAATTCAAAAAATGAGGATTATACCCGCAATACAATGACTTCAAACCAACAGTGACAGTAATTACAAGATTCAAAAACGCATCGACGCACAAAACCGAAAAAATCAACAAGAACAGAGGAGAGGAAGAAGCTCACCCGCCCACACAATCAAATCCATAGGAATTGAAAACTAAATCCTAAAAATAAACTAATTGTAGAGTAAACGGACCGATTAAAACGAACGCAATCAAAGAATTCCTACTAGCAAACAACATCCGAGCACAAAAAAGTCGCATCCGACGCGAACACGAATGAACAGAGAAAGCTCGTCCATCAAATCGCTTGATTTGCAGACATTCTAGTCGCTTTTCCTGTAAATTAGAAAGAATAAAGGTCAAATGAGATCCGGAGACAAATTAAATCATCCCACAACACCCGATTCGACATAGAAAACACGAGCGGACCGCCAAAAAATGAAGCAGTTCTCCCGTGAAGCATTGAAGTGCCTAAAGTAAAGACGATGCAGTTCGCTTCTATTGAGTGTGAAGTGCGGAAGTGTTATCAGAATAACTATTCTGCTAATATTAGCAGAATAGACCGGTATAATATATATATATATATATATATATATGTATGTATATATATATATATGGCTTTGTCATCGACCATTGCTTGATAGATGCTAGAATTAGTTGTACATGTTTTCCCTCAATTTTATTGTGTCAGCATGTTGCGTTGCATATTTTCCCATTCGAGGACATCCAATTGTTGTTTTGTTGATTTGGATGTTTTGGCAAATTGGATGGACAAGAATGCATGGGAACCTCCTCTAGCTATCTATCCCAACTTGCCTCAAGTTCATTCTTACTTATCAAAAGTTTGAACAAGTGTCTATTTGGACCCTCAGGGTGAGGAACACTAGGAGTCACCGATCTAAATAGGGTTGAACTTTAAAACTTGCTCTGTGTACTTTGATCTGACCAATACATTCCATTTCGGTCCCATCGAGTCACTTAGATCGATCTGTATTATGCCCTCGGACAACTCGGGTAAATATGCTCAGTCTCGCCGAAACGCCCTATCTTTAGCAGTACCACGTCTTGGTGCCTCCAATCGATTGAACTCAGACTAGGTGATAGTGTGCTACTATGATAACACCCGTTAAGACTTATTCTGCTAACACCTAGGCCTTATTCTGATAACACCAAGAACCGAACAAAAGCAACCACTCCTCACCTAATGCATCCCCACCCCACCTCCCTCCTCCCCACCACCACCGGCGCCCTCACCACGTACCTTCCACGGCCGGGGCGCCCCATCCCCTTCCAACCGCCGGCGCGCCCCTGTCTACCCCCCACGGCTGGCACCCACCTCCCTCCCCCGCCCCCTGGCCGGCGCC
>NC_057806.1:489457515-489470592 GCF_018294505.1 Triticum aestivum
GCGGCTTCCTTGACCCCCCTCATGTCGCCATGCCGCAGTTATGGTCCCGCCCAGCTGCCCCTCCCCACCGCCGCCTCCTTCCTCCAGCTGCAACCCACCATCCCCAGCACGCGCCTCCCCCTACCGGATAGGGTAACTGGGCCTCTCATCACTAGAGATCTCAATCCGCTCAATAAAAAACGACGGCCATGCGTGCACAGCAGCGCCGAGCAGAGGAAAAAGGATGGAGGTAGGGAGAAAGAAGGTCCTCTTCCCCACCTGCATGCAGCCCGTCGCCACATGCTTCCCCCCGTGCCTCGCTCGCGGCAACCCTCCTCCCATCGGCATCGGTAACCATTTCTACTCCTCGCCACCATTCTCTGAACCTCTCTGATCTCTCCCAACCGTGAGCAGTTACTAGCACGAGGGCCATTCGAAATACTCAGCACAGTGCACCTCACCCCACGGGGCAGTCCCTGGCGCCGGTAGAACGTCAGCCTACTCCATGCATTTCTATGTGGATGCATTTTTTTTGCTCTTTAATATACTCTACAGTTTCTTTGTTTGTCAATGCATGGTTCAATTCTTCAACGACCTCTCTCTCTCTCTTGTGGTGCACTTGTCGGCACAAAGAAGGACGACGATGTCAACAACTTTGGTGGGAGTAGCTGGGAAGTCGCCGCAGTCATGCAGTTCAGTAGTGCCTGATTGTAGTTGGGTATTACTTTTCATGCAGATAGGTGCTTTCAGTGCAGCTGGAGTATGTGCGGCTTGTGCGGCCTGCAGCTCGGAGCGAGTGGGCATGCAGCTTAGAGCGCGCAAGGTGGATTGCCCATGGTGTTGGCCGTAGCATGCTCCCCTTCCTAGCCTGCTGACGGTCAGGCCGCGTGTGCTTGCGGGGATGGCTCCAGGCCTGGCCACAACCGGATGCAAGATCCTGCATCCCACATCGCCGCCCTTAGACTCCTTCCTTGCAACAAGGCATGCAGTACGTAGGCGTGTGAGAGTGTAGCTTTGTGATGCTCCTCGTTTGTTCCCCACTAACAAACGGGAACCCACACAAGGAAACTTCCAGTGTAGCTCGGCCAAACAGTGGTGTGAAGTACAACCAATGATGACCTGCAGTTTGACGACAACAAAGTCGCCGATGGTGTGGCCATTGCAGTTCGCCGGCGAGCCGCTAGCAGCTAGAGTAGCACGGGCGTGTAGTTTGCTTTTTAATTTTTGGTCGAGTACTCTGTGGCTTTTCTTTTGGACGCTGATAACACCCACACATGCGGGCGTTAAGGGGTGTGGCCACACATTTTGTGTGGTGCCTAAGAGGATCAGCCCACACGCCTACATGTGGGCAAAACAAGTAATGCCCACACGCTTCTTTTTTCCCTTGCGGTCCCTCTCACACGCCTATGTGTGAGCAAAATAGATAACGCCCACGCGCCCATACAACAGGCCTCCTACCTCATGGTCCCGCACTTCCCGCATGATAGTCACCACGTGCCCCGCAGTTGCCATGGTCCGGACCCTCTTCCATGTACATTTAAATGCAGTTGCTATGTCGTTGAACTACAGTTGCCATGTTGGACAACTACAGTTGCCATGGTTGCTCAACTGCAGTTGCCATCTCAGGTCACGTGTCAGCTGCCATGTTTGGACAACTGCAACTGTTGCCATGTATGGTCTGGTTTACTATAGTTGCCATGATTTGAAAACTTTAGGGGTTGCCACCTACTAGCACTAGGCAGTTGCCATGTCTGGTCTGGTTTACTACAGTTTCCATAATTTGAAAACTTTAGGAGTTGCCACCTACTAACACAAGGTAGTTGCTATCTAGCGCTACAAAGAGACATGGCAAAATAACATGTTCAGGTAAAGAGAGAGTTGCCATCTGCTTACAAGCACACTAGGGCAGTTGCCATGTACCCTTCAAAACACATGGCAACTAACATGTTCGGGTAAAAGAGAGAGTTGCCATCTACTTACAAGCACAATAGGGCAGTTGCCATGTACCCTGCAAAACACATGGCAATTGAAAGCTTTGGGTGTGGGAGAGGAGATGGACATGTGGGTGAATTGATAGATGCCCACAGACCAGCCCCTGTGCGTGAGTGAAAACTGACGTGTGGGCGAACTGCTAAACGCCCACACATCGGTCCCTCTGTGTGGTGAAAACGGACGTGTGGGCGACCGAATGAATGCCCACAGACCAGCCCAGTCCTACGTGGCACCACAAACATGCCAAGATTCGTGCAACCACAAACGGACGCAGATCCACACGTGTGGGCGAGATGCAAACGCCCACACATGTGGGCGTTAGTATTTCCGTTTCTTTTTGCAGATGTTCACTTGTATGCCATGTGGTTCACTTGTAATTATTCTTTGAAAACTCAAAATTCTCTTTATTTTGTTTCCAAAAAGGAAGTCTAGTTTGTACTAGCAAAGGTAGTACATTTGAAAAACAAACCACCATTGTAGTTCGTTCACTTCGTCCTTGTGGTCCACATTTACATTTCATTTACATGTTGTGCAAGAACAACAAAAAACAACTAGAAAAAAAAGAAAGACACACAAAAAAATGTTGCCCACTTGGTCTCATCCATGTGGTTCGCTAGTCCCGACTCCATAGTACACTCCCACTAACAAGGATGTGCACGCATAAAAAACCTAATGCATATAGCAAATGACAGATGCAGTGCGGTTTTCTAACTGAAGCAGTGTGGTCGGCCGTGTGAACCACCCTTCACTTTCTTGTTTAGAAAACATTACGTCTGAGAAAAGAAACCATGCAGTTCATTTGCCCGTCTGCTGGAGTGCGGTTTTCTGTCTGAAGCAGGGTGGTTTTCTGTCTGATGAAATTCACCCATTGATTTTGGTGCCGCGAAAAAAATAGAGTATCATCATTTCATTAAAGTCAAAATTTCTCTTAAACCGTAAGGAAGTTCGCTTCTTATCAGATGTAGTTCACTCGCTTAGTCTCTGTGGTCCACTTGTTAGGAAAAAAAGTCAAAAGAAAACTTTTTTTATAAAATGACAAAAGAAACCATGAAGTTCACTTGATTGTGTGATGCGGTGCAGTTTCTAGTCTGAAGCAGTGCGTTCATGTGTCTCATGCAGAAAACACGACAATTTTGGTCTCGCAAAAAACAGAGTGTCTGTGTTTCGGTATTTTTAAAATTACTCTTAAACCGTAAGGAATTAGAGAGAGTATTCTACATGAAAAAGTTGCATCTCGATGATATCTTTCCAACAATGTATAGTTTGGATCATTCCGATGAGCGTTTTGAAAAAAATTACAAAAAAACGGTCGCTGTCACTCTTCGTTCACCGAACAATTTTCCAAATCAACTTAAAACCGTAAGGAATCTCAAAAACATTCCAACATATGAAAGTTGCATCTCGTCCATAGCTTTTCGACGGTATATTACACACCTTATTTCAACAAATGGTTGGAAAACCGGAGTGAAAACAATACTGAAAAATTAAAAAAATAATTGTAAAAGAGAATTTCGCGAGTTAGTAAATGTGAAACTGCTCTTAAACCATAACGAATTAGAGAAAATAATATATATGTAAAAGATACGCCTCGACGATATCTTTTCAATGGTGAATCATTTGCTTCATTTCGATGAGGGTTTAGAAAAAATGCGAAAAAACACTCGCTGTCACTCGTTGTGGGCCGCACCATTTTCAAAACTGCTCTTAAACCGTGAGGAATCTCGAAAAGTGTTCAACCTAGAGAAGTAGCGCCTAGTTCATAGCTTTTCAACGATATATTACATGCCTCGTTTCGACAAATGGTTAAAAAAACTAGAGCAAAAAGGTACCAAACAAACAAAGCTTGCAGTTTTTTGCGACGAGAAGTTCACTCGCCTGCGTACTGCAACACACTTGGTTCAAACAATGACGTGCACTTGCATTGAACATGCAATGCGGAAGTGTTATCAAAATAGTTATTCTGCTAATATTGGCAAAATAGACCGGCTGTAGACACACACACACACACACACACATATAGGGTGGGACTATTTTGGAACCCCCCCTCTAGAGTTCCTAAATAAGCTTATCTAGGAACCCCCCGTATTAGGAAGCTACGAATCAAATTTGTTGACGGATCTCGATCCACCAACCACCCGACCGACCACTGGTAGCTACATGTAGTAGACGGCAACCGCGAGCGATCAACGGCGGCAGCCGGTGCGAGTGAGCGGGCGACGGAGGTGGCGGCTTCGCCTCGTTTAACCTGTAGCTTCTCCTGGCCTCGGGCAAGCGAGCCGCGGTGGCAGCGGAGCGAGGGGGTGCACGGCGGCAGCAGCGCGAGGGGGTGTGCGGCGGTAGCGGCGGCCAGTTTCGCCCTGGTTAACCTGTAGCTTCTCCCCGCCTCGCGCGCGCGAGCGACGGCGCAGCCGGAGATAGGGAGTGCACGGCTGCAGCGGCACACAAGTTTTGCCCCAGATGGAATCAATTGAGAAGGCTATTGCAACTGTTGGCCCCTCGTAGAGGATGAAGGCGGCGAACTCAACAGATCGATTTGGTACGATTCCGCTAGCAAACCAACTATCTCACTTCATAAACTTCTCAGTCGTCTATTCTGAAGCTCCCGGGAACAAGCGGAAGGTGCCTCTGTCGCAGATGAACGTGCTCGATGCTTTTCACATGCAATGTGGAGCTGCTGGACGACGACGACGTCCTCTGTCTAATTCAGCTCAACTGCTTTTTGCTTCAACTATGAACATAACTGCTATACTCCCTTTACATAACTTCTATCTTTTCTATGCGTAACTTCTAAATGATTCGACCAGTTGGATCAACTATGAACATAACTGTTATACTCCCTTTACATAAAGGCTATCTTCTCTGTGGTTAACTGTGCAATGATTCCCACTATGATTTTCTTTGTAACTGCCGAAAATGATCTTCTATATACCAGTACTGATTAATGTAGTTAACTATTCCCCCATGTTTGCCCGTGCTATCAAACAAAAATTGAAGACTTGAAAAACTTTTTTGCACATGCTTCAGTTAGGATTGCAGTGTGCCAACAGTTAACTATTCCCCTCATTGTGTGGTATCTAAACAAAAAAGTTGGATGTTAATGTACTATTTGTCCATGCTCAATTAGCATTTGGTGTGCTGACAGTTAACTATATGTTTTTATGTTGTGCGCTTACAGATAAATAAATGAAACTGTGGAAGAAAGCCTATAACTAGGAAATGCTAGTAACACAGAAGGTGATGAGATTACCTGCTAGACTATTCAGATCGACACCCCACATTACACGGAAAAGAATGATCAAGTGTACATCTTGAAGCCAGAGGTACGACAAACTACAAGATATCCACCAACATCAACAATTGGTGATGAGAGCAGTGTACCGCAACATGGACCTATGCATAAACGACGACATCACACAAGCATGCTGGAACCAATCATAGAGACGAGTGAGGTAAAAAGACAAAAACGATTAAAGTTTACCTCTCCCCTTGTGAACATGTCAGTTTACCTCTCCCCATGCCATTAAAGTTTACACATATTTTTAGTTTGACATTTTGCTTGCTACTTGTATACAGATAACTATCTGTTAATTAACTAGTATTTTAATGAGAACAAGAAAAAATGTTTGTTAACGCGGGTAGAAAATGGTGCTAATAATGGCATGGACACTAGCTACATAGAAAGCTGGACTAAAGTTGTTGATCAACAAACCTACGATCAAGACTGCGAGCCTGTCTATGTTCTCAAACCAAAAACACGAGATCATGTGCAAGCTACAGCACGTGTGCAAGCAGAACACTCGTTGTCGCATGGTGTTCCGCCAACAAAATATGAAGACATTGCCAACACCAAAACTGGGCATCCACAATTTTCTTTCAGCAAATCAACTTAGGCAACAAAGGTTCTGCTCAAAACGGTTTCCTCACAGAAGCCATTATGGAGCCAACATCCCGCAAGGAAACGCAGCAACAGACTAACCTCATCATGACTGCTACCACCGCGAGATCCACTACTCCATGTGCCTATCGTCACACCACCGTGTCCAATACAGCATGGACACTTGCAAACACCAGCAGAGCTCAGATCATACACGCACGTGAGTGATCACACATCTTTAATTTTTCACTCTTTTTTTATACAAGAAGTTGCTGATGTGAAAGCAAAAAAATCACTTATGGTCCTTATTTGCATTTTTCAGAGCCCAGACATTCCTGCTCAACTAATTCCAGTGCTAGGATAGGAATTCAATTCATATGACGATGCATTCAATTTTTTTAATGACTACGCCAAACATGCTGGGTTCGGGATAAGGAAAGGACAGAGAAATAAGAAGAAACACTACTTATATTGCATACACTCTGGCAAATACATATCCTCTATTCACGAGGCAGACCGTTAGCGCAACAAAGTAACAAAAAGAACTGATTGCAAGACAATGATGCTCTTGAAAGAAAGAGACGACGGGACTTGTGTTGTCAAAGAGATTGTGATTGAACACAACCACAGGCTCCTCAACAGCCCGTCCGCGCTTGTGTTTCTGCATTCACACAAGACGATAGATCCAACAGCGAAAGAATACATAAAAGACCTATATAAGACAAATGTTAAGCATGTGAATATCATGAGTCTCCTTTCTTGGTTACCTGGTGGGCGCGACAAATAGCCTTTTACAGACAAGGACGTGCTTAACAAGTAAGTATCACTTATGTTGTTGTGTTCACTTTTTTGCAGTGATCTATATAATCATGGTGCACTTGTCTCATGGGAAGAAAGCTAAACAATTTAGTCATTTTCGCAGCAAAGCAGAATTTGCGAAGGCTGATTCGCAAGATGACGTGGAGAAATTGTTTGCATTCTTTGAGGAGATGAAGAATGAGAATGAGAATTTCTTCTTTGATGTAGATGTTGGAACTGATGACGATGGTAAGAAAATTATCAGAAATATATTCTGGACAATGCTAGCTGCCAGGCTGCATACGCAGATTTCGGTGACTACGTCACATTTGACACCACATACAAAATAAACAAGTATCACATGCCTTTGCGGGTTTTCGTTGGTGTGAATAATCATCTTCAATCTATAATTTTTAGAGTTGCCTTGGTGGGCAATGAGAGTAGCGACTCATTCGAATGGATTTTTAATGCTTTTAAACGATGCATGCGAAAAGACCCGACTTGCATACTAACAGGTATTAACTCCAACGCCTCCAAGCCCTAACACTTATCCTTTATTATGCATACTACTTTTGTAATAACAAAAACAACCAAAGAAATGACCAAAAACATTGTTTTGCAGATCAATGCCCTGCCATGAAAGCAGATATACCTAAGGTCTTCCTCAGAACTCATCACCGCCTCTGCCGATGGCACATTATGAAGAAAATAAAAGATCATTTGTCAAAATTATACTCAGAACATGACACATTTAAGGAAGACCTCGCAGCAGTCCTTAACCATCCACTCATGCCAGCAGAGTTTGAAGCAGCATGGCACGACCTCATGGACAGATACAACTTACAGAATGACACCATCCTGCTGGGCCTATGGGAAGAGAGAACAACATGGATATCTACATACTGGAAGGAGATATTCTGCGCCAGAATGACATCAACACAGAGAAGCGAAAGCATGAATCATATCCTGAAAAAAGGTTTCGTGAAAGAAACACAAGTGCTTCACGTATTGGCCAGACAGGTCAATGAATGCATACAGAAGAGGCACCAGCTTGAGGTTGCCGAGACAATAGCTTCAACGGTAGGATCAACTCCTACATTGTAAAACCTTGCAGCAGTTATCTTTGAATAGCTGATGCAGTTGTACTTAAAAAAAGGGACCTCAAGAAGTTAATTCATAACTCTACCGTTTATAAGTAGCAAAATTGTATCGCTAACGACAATGCTTGTACCAGGTTACAGGGTGTCAAGAACCCTCTCACTAGGTACCTTTTTGAGAAACAGCTGATGGACGTGTACACACGCGCGGTCTACAACTTATTCCGCGAAAGGCTATTTGAAAGCGGGCCCTTCCGAATCAAACAGTATATTGAGCATCCAACGAAGTACTACATACACCATTAGAACTAGGAGAAAAAATTTGCATGGTCAAGGCACGAATTCCAGGTGGTTGCTAATGAAACAAATGGTGAATACGAATGCGAGTGCAAACTCTTTGATCACACAGGTAAAGAAAAAAGAACTGCTAAAATGGGCAAATAAAAAGAAAAGATCAAACTGACAAAAAAATGATGTCAATTCTGTCAGGACAATTCTTCCATCACATAATAGCGCTGCTGGAACACCTCTGAGTAGCTATAATACTAGATCGGTATATAGTCCAACGGTACACAAGGGATGCAAACAGTGACTCAGCATTCAACCATAGAGACTACAGGAATACAACTACGGATGGTACACTAATTCAATACTATCGCACAATGCTGCTGAACGAGACACTGAAGACTGTGCAGAAGGGGGTAAAGACAGATGCATCTTACAACAGACTGATGACATGCCTGAAACAGGTGCAACCAGAGCTGGATGCTCTGAACGGCGATGACATGGAGTCAACGGGATGCAAACAATCATATATAGATGAAAATGAAGTTGTCCCTGATATGGCTGAACAAAAAGATCCAGCAATTGAGAAGTCAAGTATGGATGATGATTGCGATAAAATACACCCACCCCTAGTGTGCAAAACAAAGGGTAGAAACAAACTAAGTGCATCCATGAAACAAGAACAAAAGCCAGCTGAAATCAATTGAGAAAAGCAGTTCAAAATCTGCTAGGCCAGAGCTAGTTATTGGAAAAGATAGCATGCCACTAGGGAGCAGACTTTGCAGCATCTGCAATATGATTAGTGGGCACAACAAAAGAACTTGCATGAAAAGGCATCTAGAGCAAAAGATAGTGCAAGCACATGAGAAAACGTATGGGCCCATGGACAATTCCAAGGTCGCCGGGACTATCAAGAAACTTTTGTCGAAAGCAACTATGAAGGAGGAAGCTATCAACGACAGCGAAAATATGAGTGACAATGGTAATGAAACAAGTGATAGTGACGAAGACACAGAGCCTTCACCAAAGAGGATGCGCACAAACAAAGATTTTGGGCAAGGCAAGATCTTCAAGAAAAAATGCAAAAGAATGTAACAAGGTTGAACGGCACAACACTCGTACGTGCGACGTGGTCAGAATAGGCAATGAGATTCTGGAAATGGTAGAGCAGATGGTTCATCAGGGATAGGACGGGGCAAGTAATAGAAAGCACAATACAGCATCTCGGAAGCTTTCAGGGGCAAAAGGAGGTCAGGTGCCCACTAGTAGAAAACAGGGCTTTGGTCACAGGGCAATATTCACATTAGTCCCGGTCCAGTCATGAACCGGGACTAATGTGAGCATTGGTCCCGGTTCGTGTGGCTAAGGCATTAGTCCTGGTTCACCTGAGCCCTTTAGTCCCGGTTTGTGTCTCAAACCGGGACTAATGATTAGACCTTTAGTCCCGGTTTGAGACACGAACCGGGACTAAAGGTTGCGATGCCCTTTAGTCCCGGTTTGTCTCAAACCGGGACTAAAGGTCCCATTTTCAAACTCTACCCCCCCTGTGGATCGCCTTTTTTGTTTTGAAAAATCAAAAGAAAATGATAAAACTTAAAAAAATAAAATCCTTCGAGAGGTAGTTATATTACTACATCTACTAGTTAGGAAAATTTAAAAACTTAAATTTGGACATGTTTTGCAAAAAAATGTAGGGAAAATGTGAAACGGCTATAACTTTTGCATACAATGTCGGAAAAAACATATAATATATCAAAATGTTCAGAACGAAAATCCGCTTCTGATTTTGACCGCCTACGGCGTGTTTGCAAATGTTTAGAATCCCCAAATTCTAAAAGGAAAAAAGTTATGCTCAAATTTCAGTTTTTTGTGTTTTCATTAAATCTGGTCAAACTACTTATTCAAGAAGTATTAGTGTTATTAAATAATTATTCAAGAATATTAGTGTTACTAAATAGTTATTTCAGTTTTTTTTGAATTTTTGTCAAATCTAGTCAAATTGTGGTCTAACAATGGTCAAACTATGGTCAAAATACTTATTCAAGAAATTTTAGTGTTACTAAATAATTATTTTGGTTTTTTTGAATTTTGGTCAAATCTGGTCAAATTATGGTCAAACTATGGTCAAACTATTTATTCAAGAAATATTAGTGTTACTAAATAATTATTGTTTTGTACAATAATAGTTTCAAACTCAAACAGTGAAATGTGTGACTTCATGCTCAAGCTAAACTCCCGAGGGTTAATAGGATTGACATCTTACTATTGTCAAGAAAACAACAAGTGTAGACTTGGAAATGAAGGAGAATACAACCCGAAAGTTAAGCATGCTCGGGCTGGAGTAGTGAGAGGAATGTGTGACCGATCGGGAAGTTAGATGATTCGGAATGATGAGGGGTGATTAGAGATTAGAGGTTAAATTGAGCAGTGATGAGGGGTGGGTGATTAGAGATTAAATTATAGAATAATTCAGAAATTTGAAAATCGAGAAAAAAATTCAATTTTTTTAAAACATTACCTTTAGTCCCGGTTGATGTTACCAACCGGGACTAAAGGTGGAGTTGGTGGAGCTCTAGCCAGCGGCCACGTGGAGGGCCTTTAGTCCCGGTTCGTGTAAGAACCGGGACTAAAGGGGGGGGGGGATTTAGTAACTAAAGGCCCTTATGAACCAGGACTAATGACCCTTTTTCTACTAGTGGCCAACCAGACGAAGCTGCAGGCTCAAAAACTGAAAAAAGAAAATATATATACAGCCCGTCTATTCTGATAATATTATTAGAATAGTTATTCTGATAACACTTTCACACTACATGCTCAACGCAAGGGCACTGCACTTTCTTTAGCAAGAGCATTGCATTACAGAGACTAGTGAACTTCGCGTCGGAAAAAACTGCGCGTAGTGTTTTTTCGGTACTGTTTTCGCTCTAATTTTTTTACCGTTTATCGGAACGAGGCGTGTAATATACCGTTGGAAAGCTACGGATTATGCGCAACTTCTCCATGTTGAACACTTTTCAAGATTCCCCGTGGTTTAAGAGCAGTTTCAAAAACGGTGCGGCCCACAAAGAGTGGCAGCGAGCGTTTTTTCATTTTTTTTCTAAACCGCTTGTCGGAATGAGGCAAATGGTACACCGTTGGATAGATATCGTCGAGGCACATCTTTTTCATAACTATTGTTTTCTCTAATTCATTACGGTTTAAGAGCAGTTTCAAATTTACTAAATCGCGAAACTCTGTTTTTTTGAAATTTTTGCAATTTTCGGTACTGTTTTCGCTCTAGTTTTTGAACTGTTTGTCGAAAAGAGGCGTGTAATATGTCGTTGGAAAGCTATGGACAAGGCCCAACTTTCATATGTAGAAATAGTTTCGACATTCCTTATAGTTTTAAGTTAATTTCGAAAATCGTGCGGGGGACGACGAGAGGCAGCGGTCGTTTTTCGTGAAATTTTTGCAAATCGGTTGTCGAAAAGATTTAAATGATATGCCGTTGGAAAGATATTGACAAGATGCAACTTTTTCATGTAGAACACTCTCTCTAATTCCTTACGGTTTAGGAGCAGTTTTAAATTTACCGAAATGCGGACACTCTGTTTTTCGCAACACCCAAATCGACGTGGGTACTTCATTCGACTGAAAACCGCACTACATAGGACGAAACACCACACTGCATCAGACATGTTAGAGAACTGCATGGTTTATTTTATTCAAACGTAATTTTTTAAGGACGAGAAAGTAGAGTGCACTTCACATCGGGTGTAAATGAACCACAACACTACTAAGAAGTGAACCGCATTACTTTTTTTCTCTTTCCGTAACTTTTTTTTGCACTTATGGGATGAACAACATCACACAGCGGACCACACTGCTTCAGAATGAAAACCGTACTGCATCGGACGGGCAAGTGAGCTGCATAATTTCTTTTGTCCGACGTTATTTTTCTCATACAAGTTTTTGTTGTCTTTTTTTAACTTTCTTTTATGGATGAGAGTGGACCGCAAAGACAAGGGCAAGTGAGCCGCGATATATATCAAAGTGTACCGCATTACCATCTTGTTGTTTCGCTAAATTTTTTTGCATTTTCATGTTGGGGCAAGTGAACAACATCACTCTCAAAAGTGAACCACACACATTTTTTGTTTTCTTTTTAATTTTAGAAATTGTTCCGCACTTCGAGGACAAGGCGAGTGAACCGCTAGGACAAGGCGAGTGAACCACACTGTTTTTTTCTTGCTTTTGTTTTTTTATTCACCATCGTGTTTTTTGTTAAATGTAGTGAACCACAAGACTCCTCGAAGTGGGTTGCATCCATCCATTTTTTCTCTTGAAAAGTGACCCATTTTTAATGCTTTTTGAAATGAACTTCTCAACAAATATTTTTTTTACACAAAATACATCATTTCCCAACCAGATACATTCAACAGACAACAACAAAACCACAAATAGCAGCAGACTAAACTGCATGCCCATTTTTGCTCTGAGCTGCACGCCGCACATTAGGGGTAACTGCACTGCAATCACGCAGTCGGTGAACCACATGATGTGGACCGACGAACTACACGACGCGTTGGGGGAGAGCTCGCCGACACATGACCCGCGAAATATGAAAAAGCAACAAAAATATCCTGAACTTCAACTCCGCCATAGCCACACCGCATCTCTGCCGTTTGGGTGGAAGATAACCACAATAGATCACCGCATAAACAACAGTAGTAAACTGAGATGCCACGGGAACTTCTCTCATCACGGCTCTCCTTAAACTTCACTACAACAGAGACCAAATCGACTGCAGCGAACCACATCATGCTCATGCCCGAGCTGTACATGGAGAGGTACAGAACTGCAGAAGCCAAAAAAATGACGACACACCATGGATGAGCTGCTAGAGGGCTCGTGGTGCACTGCTCCAGGCTCGCAGCGCACTGCTCGAGGATGGCGGCGGGGCTGGGCAGGCCGACGCGATGGCGAAGGTAGAAGGAGGCCGAGGAGGGAAGGATGAGTCGTGAAGGTGGGGCGGCGGCTCGGGGGGAGCAGGTGGGGCAGCGGCGCGGGGAG
>NC_057806.1:489471116-489481644 GCF_018294505.1 Triticum aestivum
ACGTCATGGCGCCGGCCATCTAGCGCCACGGGGGGCGACGCTGGGGGATACGGCTGGAGGGGGGGGGCGGCGCCAAGGGATGAGGCTGGAGGGGGCGGCGCCGGGGGAGGAGAGGAAGGTGGTTGGTGGTTGGGAATTGGGGGAGGCGTCGGTGGTGGAGGAAGAGAGACAGAAAGGTGGTCGAGTGGTGGGCGTGGGGGCGTTTTTTTTTCTTTTTTTCTGTTTGTGTCGTTCGGATCGGGTAGCTAGTGAGTAGGGTGTTATCAGAATAAGCTTTTAGGTGTTATTAGAATAAGGTCTTAAGAGTGTTATTAGAATAGACGCACCCTATATATATAGCACTTGTAAAAAACATGTCATTTTTTGCATGTAAAACTATTCCACTCTCTTACACTTTCAGAATTATGCAATTAGCTCCCCCCTTCCCTCTCCTTTCTCATCATGTTTTTTTAAAAGGTCCAGTTAGCATGAGTGTGTTGCTGCGGTTAGCATGTAAAGATCCTCAACACAACAAATTCCTTGAAAATACCCTTACAAACTTGGGTGCATGGCTACAATTAGCATGCATTAAACTAATCATAAAAAAGGCTTCAGTTATCTCCCGTAAAATAATGGAGTTAACTTCATGCAGTAAGTGCAGTTAACTGTTAGTCATCCTAACTAGTAGTTTAGTTGCTAAAAAACATTTAGTAGAAGGAAAAAATTGCAGTTAACTTCCTCCACGACATGAAGTTACCATCTTCAGATAGTGCAATTAACTACCTCCACGATAGGCAAGTTAACTTCACTGTACAAACGTTTGGCAATAAAAACAAATCATGCAGTTAGCATGCTGTAACTACGTCCATTAGCTTCCTCTATAGCAGTTAACTTCACTCATTCGTGCACCTAATTGCTTAAAAATAAAATAAAAAAGAAGTTACCATTTGAAAACAGTACAGTTAAGTTCCTCCTTTACAGGAAGTTAGCACCTTTAGAAAACGTAGGTAACTTCAATATGTGATTACCTTTTTTTGTTACTCCAATGAGTGAAGTTAACATCTTGAGACAGAGAAGTTATATTGCAGTTTGCCTCCTACACAATTATGTTTCGGCTATATAACAAATATTGTAGTTAGAATGTTGTAACTACATTCGTTAGCTTCCTATGTGGCATTTAACTTCACGCACTCGTGCCCCAAGTTTTCTTAAAAATAAAAATAAAACGAAAGGTGCCAGTTGAAACAATGTAGTTAACTTCATCCTTTACAGGAAGTTGCCATCTTTAGGCAGTGCAGTTAGCTCCACTATGTGGTTGGATTTTTTGTCTCATAAACAATTGCACTTGACAATACGATAGTCTTGCAGTTAGCATGCTATAACTATGTCCGTTACCTTCCTCCTACAAATAGAAAAATGGTTATCTTAACAACTCCAAAAATTTTGGCCCCCCCTACAAAAATACTTCCTCTCGACTAGCAGTTAACTTGCTCGGAAAACATTTAGTAGAAATCGAATAAAAATGCGCTATGAAGTGCAGTTAACTTCCTCCACAACATGAAGTTACCATTTTTAAGATAGTGCGGTTAACTTCAATGTGTGCTTTGCTTTTTGTCTTCACAGTTAGCAAAGCAGTAACTGCAACCATTAACAGCATCCTCAATAGCAGCTAACTTGATGCACGAATGTAAACTACACATCGGAGCAAATACTTGCATGTGCATAATGATGCAGTTAGCATGCTTGCTACAAAATACAGAAAACTGACAAAACTTTCATAAAAACACATCCACATATTCATCTACTTGCATCACTGTCCTGCGACTACGCTTGTAACAACTTAGCAATGTCAACCATCTCCCGCAACTACTGGTTGCGCCAAACCTCATTACTAGGGTGAAAAAGAACATAAAAAGGCACTCCGCCTTCCAGTAGGCAGAATGTGGCTGCATAAAAACAAGATTGTTGTGTCAGTTAGCATTTTACTATATCTGATAATAAGAAATGGAAATCAAGACAAAAACATGAAAAACAGTTAATTGAAAAAAAGAAATGATCCAGGAAAAATTACATCGCGCTTCTTCACTTCCTCTACTAGCTTGGTGCCATCGTACGGATAAGCAACTTTTAACATGTAAAAGCCGCATTCGTTAACCCCTTGCTCTGGCATTTTTGCATAGCTACATCTCTCTGCCAGATGTTCCCAATGGGGCTGCCTTGAAGAGTTGTATGTAGATTTGCCATACACCTCCTTCATCAACAACGACATCCTGGATATCTGTGCAAAACAGAAAAATTTAATACTTGCAAATACTTTAAAGAACAGCGCACACGTGGAACGTAAAACATGAAAAAGTGGAAAAAAGACCACATACGATTTCAACACGTTCTCCATGGAATCTGTTCCTTGAAAGGTTACGCCGAGTGTATCTCCACGAGTCATGGATATCCAGGGACTCACGATACTTGTTCATAGTATACAATGTGAAATGATTCAGATTCCAATATGGGAGCATGATCTGTCAACATGCAAATTTGACGACAAAATAGCCTAGCAAGTTAGCTACAATTTTCTCAGCAGTTTAGATGACCACACTACAAAAAGGTAAATTGGCAACAAAAATGGCATGCACTAACCAGGTTTGCAGCGAGCAGGTTCTCTTTAATGTATAACTTGAACTTCTGAGCAGCAAGTTTAACATTGAAGGGCGGCCTCGGGACCTCCTGCCCATCTTCATCAACTGGCTGATGGTACGGATCAATCTCCAGAAGATACTAGCAAAGATAACAAACACATGTTGAGAATTTACGATGATCAGTGAGCGGGCAAGGTGGGGTGCGCCGGCTAAGCCGACAAATGAACATAGAAAAAACAAAAAGAATGATTCATAATAAATCACCGTACATTTATCACATACGGGCTGAGCAACACCCTATCTCCAGATTTATACACATGGTTGCACTCAGGGCTACCCTTCCAATAGCTCATCACAAGATCCATCAACTCAGTATTGATGCAGCCAGCGAGACCAAAGCAGCTAACCAGATATTTAGCATCAACTATAAAATCATCGCCAGTTGGAGGAGTGCACTTAAACAGAGGGACCCTATGGGGACAAAAACAAAAAGGAAAAAAGATCCATGAAGTAGCACCAAAACAAAAATGAAAAAAGAATTTTGAAAGAAAAAACTTGGATTCACTGTGCATATTTGTCAAGGAACTCCTTGCCAAGTATTAGGTTTTTTTGCAACAACCAAAAATGGAAACTTGAACGGCTAGAGAGCACGCACACGCATTCTCAGCCTAGTTGACAGAGAAACTGACCTTTTATTAGACACTACAAATGGCTCCTCCACTGATTTGCTCCTCGTGAACACTGTTCTCTCACCACGCAAAACAAAATCATCATCATCACTCAGAACAAGAGGTGATTTCACTGCCACTTTGATAGGACTAGCAGCTCTGGGCCACAAACACCTTTTAGGTGCCGGAGGCATAAAATAATCATCATCGCTCTCCACACCACGATCCACAGCCTTCGGGATAGCACAAGTCCCCCCTTTGATTTTGATTCCACACCGCCCTTCTTTACTTTAACAGTTTGAACTGACTTCAATATGTCTTCATCCGATATTACGTGAATTTCTGGCGTCTCACATTGGTCTCGAACAAACTAAATTCAAGCTCGTCTAGCCCAAGACCTGCAACAGAAAAACCAAAAAAAGAAGGGCACACGAGGAAGATACTTGGGCGCGTGGACAAAAATATAGAAATGGGCCTTGTGCTGAGAATAAAATAGGACGACCACAAAAAAATGCAAACCAACAAAAAGCAAACAAAAAAGAAATGCAATACCTCCAGAATAACCTAGCACCTGACAAATATTAATGTCAAAAACCCCACAAGTAATCCACCTGTACAGGGTTTGAACCCTGACCATAGATATAAAACACATGTATGAACTTAGCTTAATGAATCCGCATGGATTGACCATGCACGCAGGATATAATGATAAAAGCGTTACCTAAGATATTTCAATTAACTTAGAACACTTGCCCAGTTAGTTCACATAGACCTAATTTACAGACATGGAAAAAAATGAGCATATAATTAACACTACTATGGCAGTTAGGTTTAATTTTGGTTGAGCAGATTCCACAAAAGTTAAAAAGACAACAAACAAAAAAAGAGTAAAAACGATAATTCTAATCGTCAGTTATATTTAAAAATAGATAAAACACAAGCTACACGTAAAAGAAGAAGCAAAAAGATGTATTACAGGTTTTCCTGCCGCGGCACAATGGCGTGGTGCAAACGGAAATGGTAAATGTTTGACGAATCCAACTTCTTCTTGCGATCAGACGAGCCATTCCTCCAAAGCTGCTTGATGTTCTTCGCCATCCTGTTTATGACCTTATGCCACTCTCACTACTAGGGAGGTGCCAAGAGTCAAGCAGCTCAAAATGACGATGCTTAATGTTTAACGCAACACCACAATAGTGCCCCGCACCTTACTTGGTAGCTGGAGGGTCAAAGACACCAAATAGTACAATGTCTTTCTTATCCTGCGGCTCATCGGCATAGGCAGAGGAAAACCTGATCCAGTGCCTATTATCAAAGGACCCCTTCTAGATAGATTGCTGCAAATGAAGAAACATCTCTGATAGCAATAAAAAGCTCATGAAAAACAAGAAAAAAATGAACACTATAATAATGTGTATAAGATCTTACCGAAATATGAAATGGAGCCACCATCTTAGAAGAATTTTGGTATTCCGAATGAAGAAGAAAAAATCCTACAATAGTAACCGCAGTGTTCAGCATGCCACCAACTCTGAAAGACTCAGCAACCTACTTAACAGTTGCTTTGCAAAACGCATTCTCAAATAGTACCTCATCCCTAGTATTGAAAAAAACTCACGAAAACCTTTTACCAAAGGAAAAAAAATAAAAATGTTGGCAACAAATTAGAAATGGGGGAAGGACGAAACACAATGATGTTTGGTACATACTTTTTATTCTTGTTTGTCCTCAACCTCATAACAGCAAAGTATAAGTCCATGCGTTGCACCGCTTCCGGTGTAGCCGGGGTTTGCGTAAAACTGGAGACTGTTTGAGATGAATCTATAATAAAGGGCAAAAAGGTTGGCAGTTAGCAAAATGATACTAAACAATTAATAAAAATGAAAAAAGCAAACAACATATACACCAAGAAAGCAGCAAGAAAATCGCTACCTATCTCATTTACTGACAATCCCAATTCGTCACTATCTGTCTCCTCGGAAGCACCATCGGCACCAACTTCATCAATGTTGGGTTCAACTTTAGGCTGGGGCTCAGTACTGTAATTACCACGGAACGCAGCTTTTGAAATTATATCTTTCAACTTCGTAGCAAACCCCTCAGGTACTTGTATAGGAATCCCAGAAAGTGTTGCAGGAGCAGATGCACCACTATCAACATTTGATTTATCTATCACATGAGACACATTTAAACCACCTGCGTCCTTGGGGCCTGCTACACTAGCATGAGCATCACCACCCTGGTGGGAGTCCACAACTACAGCATCCTTCGGGAATTCAGAAACAACAGCTGGCTTCGCGTCCTTGTTCGATGCACGTGCTCCGTCAACAACAGGGACTTCGCACACCGGAATAGAAAATACATCACCTCCAGCTCCAATGCTTTCAGGCATAGGTGTATCCTTCATCACTTGTTTTCCTTCACAACTTGCTGCATGATTCACACCATCACTAAGGCCATCCATTACAACCACACCCGCACAAGCACCTTCAGGCGCCTGTCTAGCATCAAGCAAACTTGAACCACAATCAACATTGTCAGTGACAAAATGGCTTGAATCATCTGAAGCGTAATCTTTAACTTCTAAAGCACCTTCAATCGTAACTGACGAGCCACCTTGACAATCAAACCCAACTTGCTTCCCTTCAGAAATGTCAACACTACCAGCATGGGATTGCTGCCCAAGTTCTGGCTCATTAGATTTGTCGCAATCACCTTGGGTTACTGGCTGGTCTGGTGCAAAAACTCCCTCCGTATAATCAACATTGTCATCAACACCATTGCAACCCCCATTAGAATCACCATTGAAACAGTCATCATCAATGACATAGTCATCACTAAAATCATGCGGAGGAGATTCAGCAGGGGGCTCTTGCTTCTTATCTTCATCATCATCTGACGCATCAACAAAAACCTGAAAAAAACATGCACGTATGATGTTGAGGGGGATAAGGTCAGCAGTTAGCTATCTCGTACGAGACAGTTAATCACCATGCATAAAAGATGGAAGAGAAAAAAGGGAAAAGATCACCTCACCTCCTCACCCAGTTGACCAGTATAATCATCGTCACGTACGGGGGCAGACGCATCATTCTTCTGCTTGCTAATCTGACTCACAATAAGGTCAGTAGTTAGCTATCTCGTACGAGATAGTTAATCACCATGCGTAAAAGATGGAAGAGAAAAAAAAAGGAAAAGATCACCTCACCTCCTCACCCCGTTGACCAGTATAATCATCATCACGTATTGGGGCAGACGTGTCATTCTTCTGCTTGCTAATATGACTCATAATAATATGAGCATCTATTTCAAAGCCTTTGCATATCGCATCTTGTTTCTTATTCAAATGGTTAAAAGCGGTGCGAATGTGTGATGTCGCGCTCCATAGACTACCAATGATAGCAACATCACGCTCGTAGCCTACTTCATTGATTCTTCTCTTGGTCCATGGCCTTCAGGGAAAATGCCAGCAATGCAGCTCAGACGATCAAACGTCGTGGGAACTTCAGCAGCCAACTCATTCACCTTCCGTAATAAGTCATCAATCTTCTCAAATACACCATCATCTTCCATAGCATTACTAGATTTTTGTACTTTAAAGGCTATATCTTCATTCTGACTACAGCCAGCCTCATCTTGTGCATGTTGTTTTCGAGCGCAGGTATGGACATGAGCATCAGGAAAGCTGTGATCACGACTTTGCCCAGGGAAACTTGCTGGAAATATGCAATCCGGTTACAGGATTTCCACTAAGCACATGTAAAAAAAACAAAAAACTGGTGAGTACTTTGGATTAAAAAATGAAGATAATGTTAGCTGAAGTTAAGAACAAGGCTTAAGCCAGTTAACTATCCGTAAAAATCTAAAAACAAAGTAGTTATGAACATAAATAATTTAAACAAAAGGGTTAAAATAATGTTAACTTCCAACGAAAAACATTTTGAGAGATAGCAGTTAGCTCAACATAATAGGTGAAGTGAGCTAAACTTTATACACGTAAGAAGACTTACTAAAAAGACAATTACTAAAAATAGAAAAGCACACATATAAGTTGAAAAAACTCACCCCAAGTTTTCCAAAAACATAGCCATCCAAAAATTTCCCACCCTTCTTTATAATGTCCTTCAAGAAAATTGAATTCAGCACCTTCTCTGTCAGGAAATTTGCACGCGGATTCTGCACATGCATCGCAGACACGCCCTTCAGTAGGCAACAATCAAGATACATAAGGACTAGCACTACTCCACAACCTTCTGGACCTTCTTGAATGATATTTGGATCTTGCTATCAGATAGCTACACGCTTTATCTCATCCACTACTAACTGGAAAAAATACATCATTGCCGTATCTTCAAAAACAATACCATCTAGCATTGCCGCCTCCCTGCCTACACGGACATCAGGACCTGGGATATTATCTTTGAGAAAAGGATTGCAAAGAAAACCTTTACAACAAGTGCATCCTTTGAATCATCGACTGCAAGCTACTTCAACGCCGTCCTCATGTCTTTCGTGTCAACCACAAAAGCTTTGCTGGAACCCAACTCCGCCTTAAGTCTAGCCATTGACTCGTCATGGCCACTATCAACTGGCCTGGGAGCTGTGTCATCACCCATCGGGAACCCAAAACACTAATGCATGGTTTCTCTGCTGACTACAAGAACTTTATTAGGGCCACAGTCAATGCGCATCGTGGCCATGTCAATATTCTTCATCAAGTGACACATCAGAAGGCACGACACATTGCCCTTCATAACCCAGTTAAATACACTGCCAAAACCAGCCTTACGAACAATATCTTTATGTCGTGTCTCAAGCAGAGCAACTGCCTCAGAAACCTCTCCCAAAGAACAGCGAACAGTTACATTAATCCTATCGCAAGCACCAACATTTGACGCCGCGGACTTTGCCGGCTTCTTCTTTGGTCCACTCCCAGCAACCTCGGGCCGACGCTTCCTAGAAACAACCTACCAATGGAAAATGGGCGAAAAGAAGGCAGTTAGCATGCAGACAACAGATCCATTATTTACCAAAAAAGGAAAAAAGAACAAACAAACATAGATTAGAACATATACATTATTCCCGTCGAGCCCAATGCCATCAACAGAAGGACCTCGACAACCACCTCCAGCCTCTGAACCCTTGAAAGAAACATGCTTTCCATCAAGCTTAACACTAGGATATAAACGATCAACCACTGGACCACTGGCAATGCATGGACTCCGACGCGAAGATGGATTAACAATCTTACTGGCTATGCCACTGGCGGGATGGGTGCCACGAAGTCCATGCTTAATCTTTGCAACAACTACCATGTGCTTCCCTTGGCTAGAATATACTACAGGGCCGCCTCCACTCACCGAACCCACGTTTGCAGTTACATTAAGACTAGCAGAGACATCCAGTGATGTGCCAACTTGCACACAGACTCCAGCACATGCATCTGGAACATGAGAATTGCTGGTGACATTTGAGGAATCAACTACACCTTTGGGGAGCCTCAACCGCTCCTTCCTCTCATGAGCATCAACTTTCTCTGGAAAAAAATTCTGCTTCTCTACCTGCCTTATCTCCTCATTCCTTAACTATTGTGAGACCATACAATCCTGTGTAACAATCTCATTGCCCATGACTGATTGCGATTGCATATCGCACCACGCTGGAGTTGGGCTGCATGAAATATTGTCTCCATCGGAAGCTCTACATGGTTCAACATTGGGAGGCACACCCATGTTGCATGGCAGTGGGGAATTTGGCGCAACATGCTCGGCATTGATGTCACAGCAAGAATGCATGATCAAATTGTTAACATTTAGCGACGAAATACCTGCAAGTTCCAGAGCAGAAAATGCACCCGAAAAAACAGTTAGATAAAAAATATAAAAATACAACAACTCAAAACAGCAACCAAAAAATGAGGAAAACTAAATGAATACGAACAAATTCCAACAAAAAACATTCAACACTGTCAGCACCGATATGAGGAGCGCAGATGACACCATCGACCTTGCACGACTCATTTATTCCGCTGGCATTTGCCTTGCTATCAACCATACCACCCCCTCACCTGCATCCCCATCACTACCTTTGCCATTAACTAGTGACACCTTGGCCAAAGCTACCGCAACAGCATCAACTCCTACTCGCATATTTAGACATGTATAGGAAAAATTAACAAGAAAAATTCATGATGAACATACACACAGAAAATTAAAACAAAAAGTAGTTAACTGCTTCCATGTCTGAAGTTATGTGCAATTAACTAATATATGATGACTAACCATTTGCACAACCAGCACCCCTTCCAATCAAACTCATCCTGAGGAAAACAAACACCTCACACTCCCCATCGCCTGTACATGCATACAAAAAACGACCCCAACTGAGATATAAACTTAAGACTGAAGAGATGACGCATAAATCAAAAAATGGAAATTAATCAAAACAAGTATCAATTGCCCCACAGCCATAGTACAAAGGTGAATTCGGGAGAACTAATACTAATACACACCCACCCAACCACTCCTTCCCGCGCCGAAAACCTTAAGAAAACATACCTGAAGAACAGGCGAGATCCCATTGCAGATCCAACGGCGAGGATGAAGTCGACTTCCACCGCGCGAGGAAGAAAAAACACGCCGTCTCTTGCTTCTGATGAATACCACCGCCCAATGGCCGTTTGGTTAGGGTTAGAAGTGATCGTAGGTGACGGCGCCGCGGCGTCTACCCTAGGGCGAAGGAAGGAGTTCCGACGAGAGAAAATAAAGACAGAGGGCCGTAAATGGAGCAGTTAAGACAGAGAGTCCATATGAGACGGCGGTGGTAATAGTCAGACAAGTAGACGAAAATGACGCATAAAAATAAAAAGCCCATATAGGCCCACAAGCACACACGCTTGTTAGCCCAACCCCCTCTCCCCTCCCAGTTATCCCAAATGTACCCTGCCAGTTTTCTCAACCTAACTAATCAAAAGCTGATCATCCACGTCTGTTAGCACAAAACAAAATACTAGCAGTTAGCTTGCGCTAAACAAACAGATACTACTTGTAAAAAAATGATTTACAAGTTAACCCAGTGAATCTATTGCAGTTAGCCAGACAAAAAATCTTATAAAAAACATATGACTTCCATACTATATAAAAAAAGAAAGAAAAAGAAAACCAAAAATAATTTATATAGATATTGTTGGGGGCGTGCCCCCCCACCAATCCCCCCCCCCTCGCAGTCAGCCTAAACATACCCCGT